>NC_057861.1:566638904-566938904 GCF_019393635.1 Dromiciops gliroides | reverse complement strand
AGAAATGTGATCAGAAAGGTATAGCAAGAAAAATGGAATTTGCTAAAAAGGGAAAGTTCCCAGACTGCATACAGCATTGGAAAAAGCCTTTCACTTAACCCCAACTGCCTCACAAAAAACCCAAAAAAACCAAAACCAAACAAACAAAAAAGTGACCCCTAGTGTTGACAGTGGTTCTACATAGCCTCTTAGATTTAGACTTCCTCAGTCTGGTATTTAAAACTCTTCGACCTTATCTCCTACTCATTCCCAAACACACAGATGATGTCCTTATTATTTTCTCCACACAACATGATCATTCAACCTCCATATCTTTGTGTTATTTCCTGTCATAGTTAAATCTGGAATACATTCTCTCTTCCTTTCCACCAATCCAAATCCTTTAGTTTAAAACCTGGATCTGAGTATACTAAATTCACAAATCTTTTCCTGGCCATTCCAACTTATTAGCTGTTCCTTCTCTGGATTCCCAGATCATTTATGTTCTATAGATTGCAATCAGGTACTTAAATAATAGAGATAGGAAAGAACTAAGAAATTATCTAGGTCAACTCTTATTCTCTTGTTATTTATATATTGGGTTGCAGGAGTCCTAATCCCTTGCAAATTAGACTAATTTTTCCCTAAAAATGTATCAAGAGCTTCCTGGAGACTTGGTTGGGATCATTTCTTCCAGTCATCCTTCTCCAATACATCTTCCAAGCTGGTGCCAAATTCCTAAAGCACAGGTCTAGCCATGTTAGTCTTCTTTTCATGAAGCTTTAGCTTCATTGACATTTGACATTTAAATCCCTTTACAATCTGGTTCCAACATCTTTCTAGAATGATTTAATATTGTTTCTCTTTTACACATTCAAGTGTACTGGCCTACTTACTTTTCCCCATACATGACATGACATCTCCTAGTCAGTGCCTTTCACAGGATTGTCTTACCTGGGATGCTCTCTCTCCTCACTTGCACTAATTGGAATCCCTAACATCCTTCAAGACTCAACTCAAGAAATCCAATTAAAAGGGGTGGAGCCAAGATGGAATATTAGAGACAGAAACCAAGCTAGAATTACAACCAAGAATCAACTATCCAGCAAAATTTCTGGGGAGGGGAAATGGCTATAATGAAATAAAGAACTTTCAAGCATTCCCAATGAAAAGACTAGAGCTAAAATAGAAAATTTGACATTCAAACACAACATTCAAGAGAAGCATAAGAAGGTAAACATGACAAAAATCATTTTTTATATTCCTTTATGGGAAGATGATTCATATAATTCCTAAGAACTTTACTATTAGGGCAGTTAAATAAAATTTGCATAGTCAGAAGGTATTGGTATGAGATGTTTATGTTGAAATGATCTCCAAAAAAAAAATGAAGGGGTGAGAAAGAGGGATGCACTGGGAGAAAGGGGAAGAGAGAAGAATAATGGGAGCATTTTCCCCACATAAAAGAAGTACATAAGAAAGAGGTTTTACAATGGCAGGAGGGAATGAGGTGGAGGTATAGGGCAATGCTTGAACATCACTTTATTGATGATGATTAAAAAATAAACATTATTAAATCATAACACCTGGGACACCCTGAAGCTTGGGACAGTATATACTAGAAGCAGGACCCCACAATAAGAAGGAGTTAAAAGTCAAGTGAAAAACAGGCAGGATGAGAAGGCAGAGAAAATTGTGAACCATAGAAAGCTTCTTTAGTGAAAAGGAAGATCAAGGTGCACCCTCAGAAGGATAGCAACATCAGGGCCCCTACATCTAAAGCTTCCAAGAAAAATATGAATTGGTCTCAGGCCATAGAGGTCCTCAAAAGGGATTTTGAAGATAAAGTCAGAGAGGTAGGGAAAAAATGGAAAGAGAAATGAGGGTGATTCAGGAAAGACATGAGAAAATAATAACTTGAAAAGCAAAATAATTGCCCAAGAATTAGGATTTAACAAATGGGAGCTAGTGACTTTATGAAAAGCCAAGTCACAATAAAGCAAATCCAAATGAATAAAAAATAGATGGCAATATGAAATATCTTGTTGGAAAAACTGCTGACTGGGAAAATAGATCCAGGAGAGATAATTTGAAAATTATTGGACTACCTGAAAACCATAATCAAGGAAAGAGCTTAGACATCATCTTCCAGGAAATCGTCGGGGAAAATTGCACTGATATTCTAGAAGTAGAAGGTAAAATAGAAATTGAAAGAATCCACTGATCACCTCCTGAAAGAGATCCCAAAAGGAAAAATCCCTGGAATATTATAGCCAAATTCCAGAGCTCCCAGGTCAAGGAAAAAATATTGCAAGCTGCCAAAAAGAAATAATTCAAGCACTGTGGAGCCCCAGTCAGGATAACACAAGATCTAGCAGCTTCTACATTAAAGGATCAGAGGGCATGGAATATGATATTCCAGAGGGTAAAGGAATTGGGATTACAATCAAGAATCACCTATCCAGCAAAAATGAGTATAATCTTTCAGAAGAAAAAAATGGGACTTCAACAAAAAAGAGGACTTTCAAGTGTTCGTGATGAAAAGACCTGAACTGAATGGAAAATTTGACTTTCAAATACAAGACCCAAAGAATCATAAAAAGGCAGAAAGAAAAAGAAATTAAGAGGGATGTTAAAAGGTCAAACTGTTTACATTCCTACATGGAAAGATGATACATCTAACTCATGGGAACTTTCTCAGTATTAGGACAGATGATGGAAAGAGGTTTAGACAGAGGGCACAGGTGGGAATTGATTATGAAGGGATGATATCTGAAAAGTATTTAATTTTTGTTTATCTCTTTTTGTGGGGTGGTTGGAGTTGGATGACATGCCTGGCTTCATGCAGTGGGTGAGTGTCTTATGTATGAAGCTGGATTTGGGCTTGGGTCCTCCTGGGTCTAGGGTGGGTACATTGTCCACCGTGTCACCTAGCTGCCCCATGATGACATCTTTAGGGTAGAATTGAGGGGTGAGAGGAATGCACTGGGGGAGGGGGAAGGGGAGAGGTAGAATGGGGTAAAATTCCACATGAAAAAATAGGAAAGGGCTTATGGAGTGAGGGGAGAGATGGAGGAAGAGCAGGGCAGTAAATGAACTTTATAGTCATCAGAATAGACTCAAAGGCCTTAATCTCATCCGAGTTGGCTCAAGGAGGGATTAACATACATACCCAATTGAGTGGAGTAATCTATTTTAAATGGGCAGTAAATGAGCCTGACACTCATCAGAATTGGCTCAAAGACCTTAATCTCATCAGAATTTGCTCAAGGAGGGAATAACATACTCAATTGGGTGGAGTAATCTATCTAACCCTGCAGGAAAATAGGAGAGGAAAGAGATAAGGAGGGAAGGGCAAAAGAAGGGAGGGTAGATTGGTGAAGGGGACAGTCAGAAGCAAATCCCTTTTGAGGAGGGATAGGGTGAAAGAAGATAGATAATAGAGTAAATATCATGGGGAAGGGAATAGGATGGAGGGAAACAGTTAACAGCAGTAATTGTGAAAAAGAGAAAAGGGAAAATAAATTGTACAAAAAATATTTATAGCAACTCTTTGTGGTGACTAAGAATTGAAAATCAAAAGAATGTCCATCAATTGGGGAATGACTGAAGATGCTGTGGTCTATGATTGTAATGGGATATTATTGTGCTATAAGAAATGACAAGCTCAGAAAAACCTGGAAAGACTCATATGAACTGATGTATAGTGAAGTGAGCAAAACCAGGAAGACATTGTTCAGTGACAGCAGTATTGTTCTATTAGCAATTGTGAATGACGACTACTCTCAGCAAAACAATGATCCAAGATAATCCCAAAGGGCTAGTGATAAAGCATACTATTCACCTCCAGAGAAAGAAATGATAATGATTGAATACAGACTAAAAAAAAAAGAGTACTTGTGGATTGTACATATATAACCTATATCAGATTGCTGTCTTGTGTAGGAGGGAGGAAAGGGAGGGAGTAAGAAAAATTTGGAACTCTAAATCTTATAAAAATTAATGTTGAAAACTATCTTTACGTGTAACTGGAAAAAAGTAAATAAATAAGTAAATGTGGGGGGAAAAAAGAAAAGAAAAAGAAAAAAGGATCTGTCTCTGCCCAAGCTTGAGAACACAATGGCCTTCTCTACCCTAGATTAAATTCCTTATATGATTGGGTGGGTGGGTTCTGACTAAGAGTCAAAGTAGTGATTGGGATTCAAGAAAAACTGGACTGGGATTTTGGAAGAAGGGAAAACTCTGAACCTCCCCCCAAATTATTGGTTATTAATAATCACTTTTCACAATTGGCATTGGTTCAAAGAGGGAAGAACATATATACACACTCAATAGGGGAGTAGAAGTAAAGGGGAAAAAGATGAGGAGGGAGGCAAATTATAAAAGGAAGGGTGGATTAAAGGAGGCAGCAGAGATAAACAAAATATACTTTTAAGGAGGGAAAAGATAAAAAGAGGAAAAAAACCCATATTTTTCTAAAACTTTTGCAGGATGTTTCTCTGATAAAGGAAGTGAGTCAAATTTATAAAAAAAATAAGATCCATTCCCCAATTGATAAATGGTCAAAAGATATGAACAGGCAGTTTTTAGAATAAGAAATCAAAGCTATCTATAGTTATATGAAAAATTGTTCTAAATCACTATTGTTTGGAGAAATACAAATTGAAACAACTCTGACATTACACCTCATAGCTGTCAGAAATGACAAATGCTAGAAGGAATTGTTGGGGGGACTTGCAACCTGGATCGAGAGGCTAGATCAACCAAAGAATTGGAGGCTCATCACGAATCTTGTACAATAAAAAGAGATTTATTAGGAGAGAGGACTATATGGCCAAGAGACAGAATCACTATGGAGACTATCTTCCTGAGTAAGAGAAGAGCTGGCCTCTTTGTATGTTTAAAAAAAAAACAAAGAAAGTAGAAACAACTGGAGAGGGAGAGTTTTTGAATAATGGCACATCAGTAAGATATGGCAGAACCCATCCATATCTTGCATATCACCTTGCAGACCTTGGTATTGCTTATCAATGCACCAGGGTCATGCTTGGCCACACCACATTCCTGAGATGGGAGGCAGAGCTGTTTTTCCCTTAGGATAATTTAAGAATTCTTTGGGGATTGGGTTCCTTTTGTTTATTGGGGTATCACTACAAAATGAGGGGGAAATAGGTACACTAATAAACTGTTGGTGGACTAGTGAACTGGCCCAACCATTCTGGGGAACAATTTGGAACTCTGCCCTAAGGGCTATAAAATTATACATACCCTTTTAACCCAGCAACAGCACTACAAGGTCTGTTTCCCAAAGAGATCAAATAAAAAGGAAAAGAACCTGCATGTGCAAAAGATAGCAGCTTTTTTCCCAAATTATGGCATATGATTGTGATGGAATACTGTTGTGCTAAAAGAAATTGTGAGGGCCAAAATTTGATATACAGAGCTTATTAGGGTGACTTGCCTTAATATTGGGGTCCCAGAAATATGAGGGACTCTTTTAGGTTTAATCTCCTCTTTGAACTTTCCTTTTTATATATTCCTCCCAGGCCAATAAGAAAAGGAGCCTCTGAGCTTTAGTTCATAAAGGATCAGGTTTTATTTCTTGGGAATTAATTAAACCACAAAGGTGAAACCAATTAAGGAAATAAGGAAGTTGAAATACAAATAGATAGTCTTAACCCTAAGTTTAGTTCATGTAATCCCAGAGCGTTCCCAATTAAGCTAGTTCAAAGGAATTTAGGATTAAACTCACCAACCCCAGTCAGTTTACCGTTGCTCATAAGAAAAACGCAGTCGCCCAAAACAGAGCAAAACACAGGTCCAAGGACTGCCACCAGACTGATTTCCAGGCCGAAAAAGAGCAAACCCTTTGAACAGGCCCTGCCTCCCAGAAGTTCCCTCCCTTCCAGTTGCATTCTGGTTTTTCCTCCCCCAAAAGGGGAGGTCCTTCTCAGTAGCATATGTAATCTCAGGGTGGGCCAGGTGCAGCCCCTCCCAAATGATTCAGCTAAAATTTTCTATATTAATCTTTATCACAAATAATTTTTACCACAAAATGATGAAGGGGGTGGTTTCAGGAAAACATAGCACATATATATCAAGGCCTACTAAAAACTGATGCAAAGTGAAGTGAGAAGACCTGAGAGATCATTGTGTACAGTAACAGCAATCTTGTAATGATGATCAACTGTGAGACTTGGCTACTCTATTTAAGACAATTCAAAAAGATTCATGATGGAAAAAAAAGTACTATCAACTACCAAAGAGAGAACTGATGAACTCTTTTTTTTTTTTTTTTAGTGAGGCAATTGGGGTTAAGTGACTTGCCCAGAGTCACACAGCTAGTAAGTGTTAAGTGTCTGAGGCCGGATTTGAACTCAGGTACTCCTGACTCCAGGGCCGGTACTCTATCCACTGTGCCACCTAGCTGCCCCTGATGAACTCTTGAGTGCAAAGTGAAATATACATTTTTCACTTTCTTCATTCAATTTTTTCTTTTGCATTATGACTAATATGGAAATATGTTTTACACAACTTCACATATATAATTGATATCATATTCCTTACATTCCAATTGGGTGGAGGAGGGAGAGAACATGAAACTCAAAATTTAAAAAGAAAAGAATATTAAAAAATATTAAATTTATATTATATATATGTATATATATATATATATATAAAAATATATATAAAGAGAGAGAGGGGGGTGGGTTAAAAGACAACTCAAATGCCACATCTTCCATGAGGACTTTCCTGATCCCCTTATTTTATAGAAGAGGACACTGAAGCTCTGAGAACATCAAAGTGACTTGTCCAAGGTCATGCAGCTAATAGGTATCTGAGGCAGAATTTTAACTCAGGTCTTCCTCATTCCAAATCCCTATGTCCTAGTTTCTTAAAATGTGGGTCAAGACTCCATATGGGGTCACATAACTGAGTATGAGGGTTGCGAAAAATTTGACAACAGTAAAAGGTTATGTATACCTATTTTATATACCTATATACATGGGGTCCCTGGATTCAGGAGGACCTGAGATCAAATCTGGCCGCAGACACTTGACACTCACTAGCTGTGTAAACCTGGGCAAGTCACTTAATCCTCATTGCCCCACAAAAAAACAAACCAAAATGGTAACCTTTTTGCTCATTACATACATGTATACTCTAAATCTTGCTAAAAATAGATGGCTGGTGTTTTAACTTGAATATGAGGATTCAGTTAATGCCAGCCAAACAAAATTGTTTCAAACTCTGATGTTAGTCCTTAAATTAGCTAATTTCTCAGGTACTTTGCAACTCAAAAAATTCCATGATTCCAAACTACAAAATATATTATTTTACTCAAAAAAAGGAACCCTGCCATTTTCCTCAAGCACTCAGTAAATTAAAGCAACAATTATGAAATGTGCGCTTGGTTGTGAGGCTCTGTGCTAGGCACTAAGGCATAAAAAAAATAGAATATGTGATAGTCCTTGCTCTTAGTAAGCCTACACTTTAATGTATGTGATAACCATGATGTGTGGTTAGATGACCATTTATACAATGATAAACTGGGGTATGGAGCAAAGTTCAATGACTTTTCCAATTCCATGTGTGAGGGAGCAGAGTAGAAAAAAAGCTAACTGTCTCTCAAACTTCCCCAGGTTTAAAATATTTAGTTCCCTATCACTTTGTTTTTACATTAATAGAAATGAATGGCCTCAGTGAAAGAAGAAAGCACCACAAAAATTGATGGTTGCCCAAACTATGAGTGAATATTTAACTGCATAACAATGCATTCTCTGTGATCCAGTGACAATGGCCTTTCTGCTGTTTCTCAAACCAAGATGATTCATCTCATAATTTTCATTAACTGCCTTCCATCCCCGGAACTCTCTCCCTTCTTATCTCCACCTCCTAATTTCCCTGGCTTTCTTCAAGTCTCAGCTAACATCCCACTATCTGCAAGAATTGTTTCCTGATCCTGGTTGACCTTTGTGCTTTCTCTTTGAGATTATCTTCATTTCATCCTTTATTTGTCTTTTTTTTCCATACAGTTGTTTGTTGTCTCCCCCAATAAACTGTTAACCCCTTGAGAACAAGAAATATTCTTGCCTTTGTATTCCAAATGCTTATAAAAGTGCCTGACACAAAGTAGGCACCAAATAAATATTTATTAACTAATAGCAGCATAGCAGCCACAACAATAACACCAATAATGAGCATTTCCATACTACTTTAAAGTTTGCAAGGCAGTTATTGGTACAGTGAATAGAGCATCAATCACTGAATCAGGAAGACCTGAGTTCAAATCTGACCTCAGACACTAACTATGTGAACCTGAGCAAGTCACTTAAACCCTGTTTGCCTCAGTTTCCTTGTCTGTAAAATGAGCTGGGGAAGGAAATGGCAAACCCCTCTAGTACCTTTGCCAAGAAAACCTCAAATGGGATAACAAAGAGTTGGAAATGACTAAAACAACTAAACAACAACAACAAAGATGACAAAGTATTTTATATATATTATTAAATTTGAGTCCCTCAAAAACCTTGTGAGATAGGTGCTATAGGTATCATTATTTCTACTTTACAGTTGACAGAGGTTCAGAGGCAATAGTGACTTGCTCTATGGTCACACAGTTATTCTGTCATAGGCAGAATTTGAACCTACCATTTCTTGACTCCAAGTCCAGCACTCTATCTACTAATCCTTGAAAAGAATTGGGTAGTCCTAAAGAGAAGTCATCTGAATACACCCTTCAGTAAAAGCATTAAAAGCATAGCACTGTGCATTTAGAAGATTTCCTTCCACAAGAATGATGAATAGAAAGTGATGATTTCATATGAGATCATTTTTCCTTTTGTTTTTCACTCTTCCCCTCTTACATTATATTTTGTCCTCTTTCTGTGTTACACAGTCAAAGAGAGCTTCAAGAAATTCAGCCTTGAAAACACAAAAGTAGCAATAGAGCTATTTCAGAACAATGCCTATTACTATACTCCAATGTGAGTACCTTCTTTCATGATAAGAATAATCAATTGTTTTGTCTTTTGGAGAGTTCTTAATGCCAACACTAAACAGCTCCTTCCAGTGAAGTAAGATAAGAGGAAAGGGGTGGGGGTAACCCAATTAAATAATTCATTTGCACAACTTCAGAGGTAAAACTTTAGGTTGATTTCCCCATCAGTCAATGATTTGGTTCCCTCGAAAGCAGGGAATTCTTAGAGTTGGAACCTAATACACTGAGGGCCAAGCAAAACATTGTAAGACTCCACAGCAAAGATACAAGTCTTTTTACTTAAAAGTCCCTGCAGGTTTGAATACAGAAAGAGCAGGAGAATCTGAGACCTGCAAGCTATACATACATACATGCATACATATATACATAATACATATACACATATATACATACACATACACACATATATATATATATGTACATATATAAATGCTCAAAAACACCAACAATTAACAATAAGTGCTATCCTATTCATTGACTTCAGATTTTAAATGTCATCTAAAAAAGCAGCTACTAGCTAGATTTCAAGGAAGAAGCTAAACAAAAAGTTAACCCCCAGCAATTATTGCCTGAAAATTACTTGACTAGCTGAGGATGGATAACAAGACCCAGGATTCTACCACCCACTGCCTTGACCATTAAGTAGGACCATTCACCATGTGCCCTCTTGTTGCATTAACCTCTCCACACTTGCCACTAATCCAAGACTAGAGACCTTCCTGGGTCTTTCCTAACCATGGATTATTTACAATGGAGTGAATCCTATCATAGAGATAACTTGACTGAGGACGAAATCCCCAAATATGCTTCAATCCAGTCAGGACCCAGGACTCTAACAACAATTGCTTTGGTGATCAAATATGACCAATGACCCACCATCTGCTTCCCTCCTACTTCAACCACATGCCATTTTCTCTCTGCTCCCTACCTCTTGCTATTGTAAAGGATATGACAATCTACTGTCCACTGACTCCACTCAGAACTGCCTAGGATAAAGCCCCCTTCCTTGGTTATCATTCTTAACTCCCTCATATCTATCTATGTAAGATACATCCCTTCCATGTCCTCACTTTGCCCTACCTTTCCATTATTCCCTTAATAATTCCATTCTGTTGCAAACAAACTTCCATTACTATCTTTCTGGAAATTGAAAGCACTATTTGTGATCATTAATAAAAGGAAGTTGTATTTTATACTTAATTTTCTAGGTATATAGTGTCCCCCCAATAAGTCCTAATAGACTATAAGCTCCTTGAGGGCAAGGACTTCTTGCTCATTATTTCAATATCCCCAGAATTTAGCAGAGTATCTGGCACATAATAGGCAGGTAATAAAAACATGTTGCATTAAATTGATTTAAAGATCCAAAACCATCGGGAACACATACTCTGAATGTTGTCATTTGGATCTGAGAACCTCAAACACAATAATTATAGACAGTTTGGAATTGAGTAGATTGCTTTAAAAAAGAATAAAATTCCTCTGTAAAATGTCTCACTATATATAAGTGTAGCACCTGTCTCGCTCCATAAGGAGGAGCAGTAGGATTTGATTTTTGAAAGCAAGAGTAGGAGAAGCAGGTCACAGGAAATGACAGGAGCTGAGAGGTTCAGTGATCAAGGCTGCCATTCACAGCATGGCAGCAGCAGGTAGGTTCTAACCCTTGGGTCCACTCATTTTGTTTTATGAAGGATGTAGTGAGAAGAACTTAAAGGTACTCACCAACCACAGGATACCTAGAGCCAATAAAAGCACTGGAAGTGGGAGCTTTGTCATCTCCCAAATTTATGTCCAAATGGAAGAGGAGTTGAAATCCCAGGTCCAGTTTTCTTTCAAAATTCCTGGGTCTTCAGCTAAAGGCTGGCACTACTCTTAGAATGACTGGCAACTGGCTGTTATTGTATATGCATTCCTTTGTCCAATCCCAGGGGACTATGACAAATTAAACAAACACAATCTGTACATTTCCTAGAACTCCAGGTTTTAAAACTGTTTATGTTCCATCTGGGGATTACCTAGCTTTTGAACTCACTAGCAGTTTTAGTATGCATTGCTTTATTGTCATTATGTATTTTTTTAGCAATTAAAAGTCAAGAATAAAAGTATTTCATGCAACTATGTCTAACACTAAGGAAAGTCAACTCTATCATGTCAAAGACATGTGGCCCAGAGAAAATAGTAAATTCAGGGGGGAAAGAGAGGATTGCAAGAAATAGGAGCTTTTTTTTTTATTGATTGGGTAAATCAACAATAATTTATGCTTCCTAGAGAGCAAGTTTTCACTGTGGGAGCTGAAGAATAGAAGGTCTGACAACCACAGAAAGTGAGAAATTCTATAGCACTTTTGCCACCCAGCTCCTTCCTGTTGAATAGAAACACCATGGTAGCCAGGAGGTACCTAGAGGTAATACTGCAAATTAAAGTATGATCCATGTGTACTTAACAATATATAGCATTTCAGGCCACTGATGATGAGATAAAAGACCCATAAGAAAGCTATTTTCTTTTCCCTGAACATCAGAGTCAGAGTAAGGTGCTACTGGAGTATCTATGAGTATTAATCACCATCAGCAATTCATAACCTATCCCTAAAAATAGCTTCGTCTTAACATTCTCAGAATCATGATTATCATAACTAACATTTATATAGAGGATTACCTCTATATAAAAATGTCATTTTTGGCTAGAGAGCTAAACATAGAGCCAGGAAAAACTGGTTTCAAGTTTTGCCTCTAACACATACTGACATTGTTATCCTGGGCAAGTCATTTAACTTCTTAGTTAGACATTTGTCTAAGAAAAAAAGTTGCATTCAAGGCACAGACAGGCAGTGATAGTAGAATTTCTCTACACCAGTACACCAGTACACCAGTACACAGGTCTTGCCCTCATACTTTAAATTTCACATTGGACTTTAAATGTATTCTTTCATTTAAACTGTACAACAAGCCTTCAGTTTTTATTATCCCCATTTTATAGATGAGGAAACTGAAGCTTGATGAGTTTAAGTGATTTGCCCAAGGTTAGTTAGTTCACAGTTAGTGAACAAATCCAGGTCTTCCTAAATTGAAGCCGAATACTCCGTACCAAATGGAATACTACCTCCTTCAAATCAATCAATAAGAAAACAATTACAAACTTCAAGTGAGAGCTTTGTGCCTGGAGGATGAAGAAAAAAGAATTGGGGAAAGGAGGGACAACTAATATGGTCAGTTAGTTGGAAATGAAAAGTCTTTGGCAAAGAGTCAACTAAGAAGGAAAGAAAATATTCACTTGTGCACACAGAAGTAAAACAAAACAAAAACAAAAACAACAGACACAATTAGCAATTAATCAGATGACACAGTACACCAAGATCAGAAAATTCAGGAAGGACTAAGTGATGCCAAATTCATTACTGCAGTGGTAAATGATTATTAATAAGATGAGGCCATTAAAACTCAAAAAACAACACATCAGAGAAGGAAATGTTAATTCCACAAGTAGCAACATGAGGTCTTAATCACTTGGAGAAATTACAGGTATGAAAGGAGCATCAACACTGAAGAATGGAAATGAGCAATGTGATAGAAATAACTTGGTCATGATCTCGACAATGCTTTTGTAGAAATTCGAGGTGCTTACAAAGACCCGGCATGCAGAATAATGAATAGTTTAACCTCGCTAACATTAAGTCTGCTCAAAATTAATGAATTTACAGAATTCTGTGTGAAATGTTAGCTCATTGTTTGGCACAGTGCCCCATCCATATGTGAAGAAACAAGAGATGACCTTGTGGGAATTAGCTAAACTCTAGGGATTACTTTACTAGAAATTCTATCTTGCCCTGCTAGTTATTCTCAGTATTTTTTCTTGCTGGTGACCTCTTGTGATCTATAACCTTCCTAAAGGGCTAACTCTGCACATGAGAGCTTCCAAAGAAAGGACAAACAGAAGCTCTCCAGGGCTTATTATTGCTTGTATCATTCATTACATCTCTTTAGAGTACTGCTTTTTTTTTTTTCAAATCTCAATGTGGAGAGACTGGAAAGTGATATAAAGAATAGAGCTCTCTAATAATACCTGCTAGAGAACATAAAAAGGGAAAGGATTCCAGCAGATACCATAAATCACTATACAACAAAACTGTGGATAAGTCTTTTTATTTGATGGCTACTGACAAGGTCATCCCCCACCCTCACCCTACCCTCCCCACCAGATATTTAAAAGGAATTAAAACAAGGAGAATGCATTGGTTAAATCTGAGAATGGATATACTGAAGCTTTATTTGAGAATAGTAATAACTTTGATAAAGCACCAAACACATCCTTACAGTTCAGTACTGCTCTGAGCTAGAAAGAGTCAGGTATATTGTCTTTGACTCTCCCCAAATACTACCTATTAGAAAACGGGGAATAGTCTCAAAGCCAAAGATGAGCTCGTGCTAACATAATGCAACTGCACAGAAGGATGACACATGTGTCTCTCCAATTTGGGCTGAAATGAATAATAAGGTAACCACAAGAAAATATTAAGGAAAGCAAAGCATAGTAGTTGGAGTGATAGACTTAAAGAAGTGGATGCAAATCCCAAACTGGACACTCATTATGTAACCCAAGGCAATTCACAACTTCTCTGAGCTTGGAACATGAGATTAGATTTGTGGTCTCTAAAGTCCCTTCTGGCTCTACCTTGCACCTTCCAGAGCTTGGACATTGCTAAATTATGATTGACTGACTATGAAAACCTGATATCAGCCAATAGAAACTGACCCAAGATTGTAAAAATAAAAAGTACTAAGAGAAGAGTACTATGCTTCAAGGGGAAAGATCAATTGGAGATAAGGCTAAAACCTAGATCTAGAGACAAGAAGACTATTCAGGAGATTTTGTAGCCACTATTAGATAGTGAAACAAGAGAAAGGAAATCTAAAAAGGGCCTGTATCAAACAGCCTTGAATGTTATACCAACTAATAGCTCACATTTAATATCTAATATTTATCCTTCAAATTGTTCTCTTTTTTCACTCCAGTCACCTTCCTGCCCTGTCACCCCTACTTTCTAGCTCCCTTTTATGTGTTATTTTCCTTCATTTGAAGGTAAGATCCTGAGAGTGGTTGTTAGCAAAATGCTAACAATGTAGATATGCTTAATTCATACTCTCTCTCTTTCTTTGTCTCTCTGTCACTCTCTCTGTCTCTCTGTCTCTCTGTCTCTGTCTCTCTCTCCTCCCTCTCTCCCTCACTCCCTCGATCTGTCCATTGTCAAAAGTCCTATTCCAGTTTCTTATAATGTGTCTGCAGGATTTAGGCTCTAGTAGGCTCAAAAAGTCTCATTAAATACTAATCTGAACACTAGACTAAGTACAGAGAGACTAATTACCAGGAAGCTATTCACCAGACAATTTTGGTTTGAGGTACAAGCAATTCATGCAACAGAAGAGTATACAAAGTGGCTCTCATTTAGGGGGCCCCTTTCCATTTCTGCAGAGAGAGTAGCAGTGACATAAAAGGAGGCAGAAGGGGTTAAGTATAACTTTTAGAGCACCTATGAAGTTTAATTTAACTTCTGGTACTCAACATGTAATCTTCGTTCAATGACACAAGTTAATATATAAGAAACAACAACACCTCTGTGAGATTTAAAATTGGATACTAGAGCATTAACCTCCCTTTTTAACTTTTCCCTTATTTATCTCCCAGACTAGTAAATGGAAGAAGCCTCTGGTCTCTAGTTAGAGCTTTTATTGTTTGGAAATTACAAGGTGATGTTGATTAGAGGGATAGGAAAGTAGAAGTACAAAACAAATAGTCTTAAGTCTAAGTTTAGTCTATATTCCATATAAAACTCACCAAAAGCCCAAGGCCACCTTTGGGGGGGAGAGCCGCATCAAGCACATGCTGTTACGGCAAGCCGGGCCAAGTCCAACCTCCATCAGCCTCTGTGTGTGCAGCGCAGCCAGCGAACAAGGAGAGCTGAAAAGAGATCCCATTTCCGTTCTCTCCTTGCCTTTTAAGCTCGCACCCTGGAAGTGGAGTGCTTAGCAGCCGGACTGGCGTGCGTAGCCCATGCACAGCCGTCGGTCTCCTCCCCGAAAGGGTGGTCCTTTAAAAACTGGCGTCTTTCCGTATTCACTAACCGATTGTTAAAAACTTTTTACCACACCTCCAAATGGACAGTTTTGCTATAAATGAAACAAGAAAAGATAAAGAAAATACAGCTAAAGGGTTCTCATCTAAGGGGTAAATAAAGGAGGCAACAAAGTTAATGTCCTCAAGTACCTAAATGTAAGAAGCAAAAGTATTTCATTAGATATTTGGATCAGAAACAAGAAAGTTTGGTGGGGTTGTAGCTGCAGGGTTGAAAGCTGTAGGCTTCAGGGGCGGTCTGTGTGTGTGTGTGTGTACATGCATCTTTTGGTGGGGAGGAGAATGGAATAAGAAGTGATGTTTCTTTTTTAACATGTTAAGTTTCAGAAGTTGATGAAACATTGAAGTAATAGTGTCCAGCAGGCATTTGCTTTTGGTGATAGAAGCCCGGAATTCACAAGTGTTCCACTTACTCCAAAATCCATATACCCACTCTTCATCTCTCTTGATATCTAGTTCCACAGCATATACAATTGCCAGCTATACATGTCTACCTAGGTGTCAATAAGCACCTGAAAATTGGAATATCAAAACTCAAATTCACTATCTTCCCACCTACACCCATACCTCCTCTTAATTTCCCTAGCTCTGTTGAGGGCACCATCATTCTTTTTTTTATTTCAGGGCAATGAGGGTAAAGTGACTTGCCCAGGGTCACACAGCTAGTGTCAAGTGTCTGAGGTCGGATTTGAACTCAGGTCCTCCTGAATGCAGGTCCTGTACTGCCTCACCATCATTCTTTTAATCACCAAAATGGAAAACCTAGGAATTATTCTTAAGGCTGAACCTTCCCATCAGCCAAACTGTCCTATTTGCTATTCCTTATACATGACCTTCCATTTTCATTTACCACCTATGTGTCTTTGCTCAGGCTGTACCCCATGCCTACAATTTTCTCCTTCCTCACCTCTACCTCTTGGAACTCCTAGCTCCTTTAAAGGCTCAGCTCAAGTGTAAATTCCTTTAAGAGATCTTTTCTGATCCACACAATTGATAGCACCCTTACCTTCATCTCATTGTACTGATTTCTTATTAATCCTGAATTAAGCTATGAACATATTGTATTCCCTTTTAACACTTATGAAAATGCAGTTGGGAAGAACAGTTGCACCTAATCAAAACTGCACTAGAGACAAGGTGTCTTTTAAGATGCTTTAGCAAGAGGGGGCAGCTAGATGGCGCAGTGGTTAAAACACCGGCCCTAGATTCAGGAGTACCTGAGTTCAAATCCGGCCTCAGACACTTGACACTTACTAGCTGTGTGACCGTGGGCAAGTCACTTAACCCCCACTGCCTAAAAAAAAAAAAAAAAAGATGCTTTATCAAGAGATAGACTTTTAAGCATTTATTAAGGAGAATAAGAATTTGGTAAAGAAAGAGAGAAAGGCCTACATTCATCTATCTATTAAAGGGAGCGAGCATTCCTTGCTCTGCTCTCTGCCAGAATCCACAGGAAAGAGAGCGAGACAAAGCGCCAGGCTCCCCCTTCTTCCTCCCACAAGCAAACGTCACTTCCTGACACCAAAGAAAAGATGCATGGTCTTGCCCTCAGAGACCTTCACCTCATGGTGGAGCTTTTCTACAGTAAGTCTCCAGCAGGTGGCGTCATTCCAATCGTTACAGATCCTAAAGGAGTTAAGAGCCCAAAAGGATGTAAAATAACAAAGATGTTGCTCCACTCCCCTGCAAAGTAGACAATAATAAAGACAACTAAAAAGACTTCTACTCATATGTTTGCTTTATAATCTCTAAAATCATTGTGACAATGGTTTATGCAAGTATTAATAGGAATAATTGATGGAAAACTGAGAAAGGGACTGGCAGATTTTCACAGATAGTTTTCAACATCAAACCATATCTTCACCATTATGAAGCTCACCAAACAGGGTAAGCTCCTCCTTTACTTATTGTTTATTGAACTTTATAAAACATTTGACTTAATAAAATAAATGAAATCTTGAGAGCTCTTTTCAAACAATGTATCTCCCACACATATGTTGAAATTATATAAGACCTTGACAAATATGAATATGGAGACCCACCTGTGATGCTAAAGATGTCCTTCATAGAGTACAAACAAAAGATGTATATTTTACTGATGGCCCTATTCTCCAAATACTTCTATTTGCAGATATTTCAATCTTACAGGCTCCTCATTTAAATCTACCTTTGAGCTTTGGCATTATTTTCACTATTCACTCTGGAAAACAAATCAGATTGCTCAGCAGGAACCAGTGTCTGGATGAGTAGTTCATTGATAGAAATATACACAGCCATAGGCATTGTATATGGGCAATGTACTGGGGTCAGGACTGAATAGTAGTAAGAAATACGGTTAGATTGCAACAGGGAAATTATATAATGATTTCATGACCAGTGAACCATTTCTTGTCACAAAAACCTGTGTCTTTAATGAAAGTATTCTCTTAATGCTTTTACATGGTATCTTAGAATGCCTAATTACATAAAAATAAAATAATAAGTAACCCAAAGGGCAAGAGAAAGACAAATTAATCAATAATAATTTATTAAGTAACTACCATATGCCAGGTGCTGGGATTACAAAGACAAAAAGAAAATAGCCCTTGCCTCCAAGAAACAATTAGGGGAAATTAGAAGGGGAAACAATTAGAGATATGCATTGAATGTAGGCCAGACCCCACTTGGGCCACACTTACTAATCCACATTATAAAAATGTGGTCATAAATATGTATTTAAAAATATATACAGGGGGCGGCTAGGTGGCGCAGTGGATAAAGCACCGGCCATGGATTCAGGAGTACCTGAGTTCAAATCCGGCCTCAGACACTTGACACTTACCAGCTGTGTGACCCTGGGCAAGTCACTTAACCCCCATTGCCCCACAAAAAAAAAATATACAAACTAAATCCAATTTTGAGAGAGGGTATTAGCAGCTTGGAAAGGGGATCAGAAATCAGGGAGAATCAGGAAGGGTCTATAGAAAGTGGTATTTAAAATAAGTCAGAGGAAAAGATGATAGCAAAGCCACAGAGTTAGAAGAGGGAGTATTTTATGTGAAGAACAAGAGATGGCTAGGTGACTCAGTGAATAGAATGCTGAGCTGGGAGTCAAGAAGACCTGATTTCAAATCCAGCCTCAGAAACTTAATAGCTGTGTGAATCTAGGCAAGTCACCTAATGTCTGTTTGCCTTAACCCACTGGAGAAGGAAATGGCAAATCATTTTAGTATCTTGGCCAAGAAAACTCCATGGACACCATTGGTGTGATTTGGTTCACAGGGTCACAAAAAGTAGGACACAACTGATCAACTGAACAACAATGACAATGTGAAGAAAAGGAAGAAAACCAGTTTGACTAAACCATAGAATTCAGGAAAGGAAAAAATGTATTAACAAAGCTAGAAAAAACATCTTGGGGCCATAGTGAAAGACGTTAGAATTAAGCTCTTCTAAATAGAGATTGTTTCATTCTTTATATTTGTATTACCAGCACCTAGTACAGTGCCTAATGCATAGCAAATGCTTAATAAACACTTGATTATTGATTAATTGATTGATTCACAATGAGCATGAGAAAGTTGAGCTTATTGCCAACAATGACATGCATGAGAAAAGTTGTGTAAAAAACATTTTCAAGCAAACATAGAACCAGAAAATGTGGAGGGCCAATCATGCAGCAAGAATGAGAAACAACAGAGGATAGCCCAAGTACCAAGTTGATATCCCTGAGATATTAAAAAGAGCCAGGGTAAGGACTAGAGAGACTAGAGGGATCTGATATGAAGAATTTAAAGATAAGAAGCACAGAGGATGGAAAAAGTGGCAAGAGTTTCCTGTTGTATTATGGGAGAAGCCCCCACACCAAAGAGTTCAAGAATACCTAGAATTATGGCTACAAGTATAATAGGAGTGATGGAATTGGGAACATGCATAGGCCTCTTGGCAAGGGGCATACACTATGTTAGGAAGATGAAGTTGGCGTCTTACTGAAAGCATGCATGTGGGGCTTTTGGATGATGAAATAATCCTGTATTTCTCCTAGTGAATTGAAACTGGGTCAAAGAGGACTGGTAACTGAGCCAGAAGATCCATTCATTTTGAGTCCTAAGGAGTGAAGAGAGAGATTCCTAGCTTCCTTAAATGTTGCCTTTTTGATGACATACAGCCTATTGGTTTCTTCAAAGATCATGACAGGTAGGAGATAGGGATTCTTAAATCTCTGGCTGCCTATTCTATTTTGTGTTTCTTTCTCTGAGCCCTGGTGACCAGGAGTTCCTTAGCTACTGCAAGTTGCCCAGCACGGGGCGCTTCCTATGGCTGCACAATGTATTGGAGTAAAATATGTAAGATCACCAGGAGAAATTACTAGAAGTAGCAGCAATTAAAAGGACTAAGAAGATCCAAACAATTCCCTGGCTTATCAGGAAATTCAGAACTGTGTGTAGTGCAGATATGGCATGAATGTGAAATATCTATTGAGAAATCTTACAAAGTTGTCTTTGTCTCCTGGGAGAGTGTGCTAGATGATGCACTATTGTTTCATGTTTTAAATATTTGCTCTATGTCTTTACAAGCCTTTTGTGTTTTAAATGTTCCTTTCCCAACCCCCAAAAGCTTCCTTAGACTTGATACCCACTTTGTATATTTTTCAAGAAGAAACCCTAATAAACCATTCCCTTTTAGGAGAATACCCTAGAAATTAGCTGTACTTAGGGTTTATTTAAAAGATTTTCCCAAGAATCCTGGAGGCTGGGTCATTACTGGGAAGAGGAAAATAAGGGGAAAGAACAGATGTTTATTAAGTACCTATTATGTGTCAGGCACTGTGCTAAGCTTTACAAACATCTCATTTGATGGATGAGCCAGAAACTATAAGATAAATCCTGATCCCCATTCTTTGGAAGGAGGGTCCCCCAGGATTGAATTCAGCCTTCTTGAACACACAAAGTCAGAGCCCCTTTGTGGGGTGGGTCTCCCCTAATCTGTAGATAATTAAAATTCATGATCTCATCTAATCCTAAAAGCAATTCTGTCAGGTAGGTAAAGCAAGTACTATTATCTTCATCTTACATATAGGGAAACTGAGGCTCAGAAAAGTTAGGTAGGCAAGGGGAAATAAAAATTCATAATCTGAAATACAATAAAATTCACGTTTGGCTAAAAATAAAATTTCAGAAACAGTGAGAGACCTTTGAAAGAATGAGTAAAAAATAAGTGGGCAAAGAATTGCAAGGAATTATGTCTATCAATACCTCTTTTTTCAAGTCAGATATTGTTCATTCATTTCAATCGTGTCTGACTCTTCATGACCCCATTTGGGGTGTTCTTGGCAAATACTGGAGTGTTTTGCCATTTCCTTTTCCAGTTCATTTAACAGATGAGAAAACTAAGAAAAATGGGGTTGACTTGCCCAGGGTCACATGGCTAGTAAGTATCTGAGGCTGGATTAGAATTCAGGTTCTCCTGACTCCGTGTCTGGTACTCTGTACACTGTATCAACTAGCTGCACCTTAAGTCAGATGACATAGGTTCAAATCCCAGCTATGCCATTTACTTCCTGTGCGACCTTAAGCAAGTCATTTTTACCTCTCCAAGACTGTCCTCTTGTAGACTAGCTTTTTATGGTTCTTTCTAGCTCTAGAATAGTTCTTAATCTTTTAGAAAGTTATTAACCCCATTAGCAGTCTGCTGAAATCCCAAGAATGGTGTCTTTAAACTCGTATTCAGTGGAAAATGTGCATAGTGTTTCCAGTGATGCTTCTCTTTATAGAGGATGCTGAGAAACCCAGAGAGTTTTGAGGAGAGTTGTAATGATATGGAATGGAAGGGACTCAGCAAGATTGTGGAGCATGTGTGGACATTCTGTAGCTGGTTCCAATCAAGTAACCATGTGATTAAGAGAAGACCCTTTGCTTGGCTGCAGAGGCATTTTAAAAGGTCTATCAACCTTGGCCTAGACCTTTGGGGCTATTATTTTCTTCTGCTGCCCTCACTTGGTGTTTCTCTTTTTTTATAGACTAACTCTTTCACTGGTGAAAAAAGATGCTGTAAGGAGAGAGGCACTGGTCCTTCTTTCTTCTGAGACTGGCATGTGGTCCCATGAAAACAAAGCTTCTTTTTTCTTTGATTTTTTTTCTTTCATATAAGAGGAAGGAAATTAATCTGGATTCTTCAGTCTTAGAGTTTCAAAAGGTCAGAAGAACAAGCCTCCAAGAATCCAAGAATGTGGGAGTTCAGGAGCTAGAGTACAACATGGGTTTTGCAGCCAGCCCAGAATAAATGCCCTGAGGAGTAAGAAGTGACCTTCATGACTCCTCCCCAGTGGTAGCTGAGACAATGATTCATCTGGCAGCAGTGCTCCCATTGGACTTTAACTTGATTGAATCAATTCTATATAGGAATTGAGCTAAATTGAGCCTGCTTCCCCCAGAGATGGAGACAGAAAAGGGGAGAGCCTGCCCCCAGTGTGCCACTAAAATATTTGTATGTTTGTTCTTGCTATAATTTCAAAGTAAATATCCTTTTGTAAAAGCTAATTGATGTTAAGAGGTTAAATTGAATGGTTTAAGTCACCGGGTCCTAACAACTGTGGGGAACATAGTCAGTTGGGCTGAAGCAAATGACAGTAGAAAATAGATACCCCAATTTGGAATTCAGTCTTCTAAAAATGAATGTTGAAAACTATATTTACATGTAATTGGGAAAAAATAAAATACTATTGAGAGAGAGAGAGAGAGAAATGTTAAAAAAAAGAATGGGGGAAACTAGGTGGTGCAGTGGATAAAGCACCAGCCCTGGATTCAGGAGGACCTTAGTTCAAATCCAACCTCAGACACTTGACACTTACTAGCTGTGTGACCCTGGGCAAGTCACTTAACCCTCATTGCCCCCCCCAAAAAAATAGATACCCCACACACCCCTCAAAGTATCCTAGAATTCTGAGGGGCAGATGCAAAGATTTGACTTTGAGAGAGAGAGAGCCCAAGAATACTTGCTTTAAAAATGCATAAAATAAAATACTTAAGGAAACTAATTATATTGAATTAGATGTAATTTTTCCCATCCAAGTTCATAGGGTCTCTGGATCCCAAGTTAATAATCACTACTTTAGAGCCTATGAATCTACAATCCCTGTAGAGGCACTCTCAGAAAATGTGGTCATTCTACCACTTTCTCAAGACACAGATGTTGTGGGTTCATTTGTAAAAAGGGCATTTTCCTCTTCCTGAAAAGATTTACAACTATGCCCATCTTACTGAGGAGAGCACAAGGAAACAAATTATGCACTTGAATGTAATTCAGCAACTGGAAAGGACACACAGTCAACATCATGCATAACACTTAACCTGAAGTAATTTCTTTGTTTTTGGTTAGTTGCTTTCCCATTTCCCATAAATCTCAGCCCATTTAATCACTTACCTAATGCCTGTCACAAGACTTAGGCTCCGAAATGATAAAATGCACTAAAATAGGATAGGAGGAAAGAGAAGGATTAATATTAGAAAACACATTGAGCATAATAAAATCATCCCCTTATTTATTTTTAACTACTCTTGTCACTGACAAAATTCACCCTCTTCTTTTCCAGAAGGAGAAATTTCAATTTAGAAACATCTTTAGACTTTTTAATGTAACTTGCATAGGGTGAGGCCCTGGGAGAGTGAATTTCTACAACTGTTCCTAATTCTGAATCTAGGTAATCATACTCAGAAGGAGAATGTTTTTTCTGACTTCACTTGCACCACGGTGAATAGTGACTGGCTGGCTTCTTGCTATGGCTAACAGAGTACAAGTAAGTTCAAGAATCACAGCATCACAGACCATTAGAGGAGGCATAGCATCCTCTTGGTTCTAGTGGCTCTTTTCCCAGGAGAATACAATTAATCAATTAGTCAACATTTATTAAATGCCTACTATGTGACAGGCATTGTGCTAAGCACTGGAGATATAAAAAGACCCAAAAGACAGTCCTTGTCCTCAAGGAACTTATACTCTAATGGGGGAGAAAACATGCAAACATACACACACACACACAGATAGATAAATAGCCAAAAGTCACAAAGGAGTCTGACATTTTAATAACTTTTTGAAAATTATTTTTATTTACCATATGTAATGCATATATGTGTATATATTACCTACATTTACTATATATGATGCTATCGTACTGTAAATTAAAAACAAAAAATAAAGGAGTTATTAAATATTGAAACTCCTTTGTGACTTCATGACTTTTGACCCACCCTGTTCAAAGCAAGTTATATACATGATAAACAGGAAATAATTAACAGAGGGGAGGTCCTATATTTAAGAGGGGTTGAGAAAGGCTTCCTATAGATGGCATGACTTAAAGGAATTCAAGGAGGTTAATAGTCCAATTCAAGGAAGAACAGTGTTTCTTTCAGGTAAGAGAGACAGTCAGAGAAAATGCCTGGAGCCAAGAGTGTCTTATTTGTGAAACAGCCAGAAAGCCAGTGTCACTTGATCAAAGAATACATCATGGTGCAGTAGAGAAAACTTGCCTGGTCATGAGTGGCTGTGTTTCCCTGGGCAAGTCACTCAATCTCCTAGTTTCCTGGATAACTCACTAAGACAATAAATGGCAGAAGTAATACCAATCTGCATTGGTAAGAAGAAAAGGGTAAGTGGGATGGCCCTATATTTATGAAATCACAGGTCAAAAGTAAACAAAAATCCTCACTTTCTAGAAGCTTAGAAGCAATGTAGTATGGAATGAGCTAAAGAATTGGAGGCAAAAGATCTGGGTTCAAATCCTGGCTCTTCTACCTGTGTAAAAAGATCTTGGGGAAATGAGTATATCTTTATACCTTTGGAGAATCATTATATCTCCAAAGTTTCCAATTTCCTCATCTAGAAAACAAGAGGACTTGAATAGAAGAACTCAATACAATGACTGTGATTTAGAACCAGAAGGCCCTTGAAGTTCATCCAGTCTAAGCCTCTTAATCATTTTTTCTCTTTTAAAATGGTTTATTGATGTTTTTATCCTTTGGTTTTTTACCTCTTAGTTTTAGAGTTGAAGAAACTGATAATAAGAGAGGTATAATGACCTGTACACAATTAAATGGCACAAGAGGCAGGTGGGACTAAAAGTCAGGTCACAGAATCATAGAATCTCAGATTTGTAAGGAACCTTGAATGCCATCTTAGGCAATTCATGCCTAAATAGAGACTTCTTCTATACCATTCCCTAAAAGTGATTATCCAATGTCTGTCTGAAGACCTCCCCTGTTAAGGAGCACACTACAATCTAAGACATGACTTCTTAAACTTTTTCCATTTGCAACCCTTTTTGCCTAAGAAATTTTTATGCAACCCTGCGTATATGAAATGGGTATACATAACCTTTTATGGTTGTCAGATTTTTTGTGACCCCCCCACATTCAGTTGCATGACCCTATATTGGGGTCATGACTCACAGTTTAAGAAGCTTTGTCCTAAAATATCCTTTCCATTCTGTGACAGCTCCAATTTTGGGAAGATTTTCTCACAAGGAATGGAAATCTGTTTCTCTGCACCTTCTAGCCATTGTTCTTAGTTTTATCCTTTGGGGAGTTTTCTGGCTACAAGTCCACATGTCCACAAAGACATCAAGAAGCTTCCTTCTTCCCTCTAGACACCTGAAATTCCACCACTGAATTCTCTCCTTCAATATCCAGTCCTTTGGGTATTGAAGGCTCTTCTGCCTTGAAGAGTCCCCTTTGAAAATTAAAATGTCTCTGCGCAAATAGCACCTTAAATAGTTACCAGATATTTCCTTAGTAGGGATTAGATCACAGCTAACTCAGAACAAACCTGCAAAGGAAAGAGACATAGTATGAAGGGCACAAGAGAGGGAAAAAGAGAAAGGTCCTCAGAGACTTAAGGACTCCAAAGAGAAATGTTACCCTCATCACAATTTTAATGTGCCAAATGCTGTAGAAATAAATATAAATGCTCATAGTACCTTCTGTAGATAAAGACCCAGGAAATTTCCCTGAGTTGCTGAGGTGCCCACAATAAATGCTTCTGGCAATAGAGGTGAGTAGCCAGACTCAGAAAGAAAAGGCAACCATTTACTCCACTAGCAGGGGAGAAAGCAGTCTTCACTTGATTCTTTAGGAAATGGCTCCAAGCCTTCTTCAGGGCTTTCCAAGCATGAGTGGGAAACTGCCTTTTATTTCCATGAATTTCAATCCACATCCTCATGTATCTTTGCAACAGACCATAGGTGAATTTCTGAGATTGCAAATTGTTCCCATGGGCATCTACTGAGGCAGTCATTCTAACAAGACATATAAGAAAAGGCTTATATGTTCCGCTTACTTATTGGTTTAAGATGATGTACTATCTGGGCAGTGTCATTAATAGTTCTCCTAGATTCCCAGCATGCTCTTCATTTATAATAAGTGGAATAATTAGGATTTCAAATTTGGGCCAGTAGAAGAAAATTATTTAAATTTACACTTCGTTATGTGACCTTCAGAAGTATTGAATGGGTTGAACTTTCCTGCATTTGTAGGATCCTATATGCATATTTAACAAGATTAGGAATATGATTGATTACAGTTGTAGCTTAAACAAACCAAATCTACTACAGCTAGAAATCTAGGGGTTCATTTAGGATTCAACTCAGAAAAGCCACAAGGAGATTGATTCTAAATTGCCCTAGTAAAAATTCTATCTGGATTACTTTATCTGGTCCAGTTGTCATATTAGAGAAAGGATACTGAGGAATGGGAGGAAGAGTAGGATTTTTAAATAAGTCAAATAATGACATAGTTGAAGAAATAGGGATTTTCAGGCAAGAGGAGAAAAGGTTTGGGTGGACCTGAAGGCTGTCTTTAAATATTTGAAGGTTAACCTTTTGAAGAAAGATTAGATTTTGTATTGTTTGGTCCCTAAGGAGAGAATTAGGACCAACTTAGATGTCACAAGGAGACAGATTTTGACTCAACACAAAGAAAAATCTTCCTTAAAATTACAAGGCCATAAGATTTATACCATGAAGGGACCTTGCAGAGTACGTAGCATAACCCCCTTCTTTTTCTTTTTTTTTTCTTTTTGTGGGGCAATGAGGGATAAGTGACTATCCCAGGGTCACACAGCTAGTAAGTGTCAAGTCGCTGAGGCTGGATTTGAACTCAGGTCCTCCTGAATCCAGGGCCAGTACTGAGCCACCTAGTTGCCCCCTATACAACTCCCTAATTTTACAGATAATATAGGATCTTCTAGATGATGAAATAGTTTGCATAGGTTAACTTTACAAAAAATAGAATAGGTTCCCTTGAAGAACACTGAACCCTTTCTCCTTAGAAGTCTTCAAAGAGAGGCACAAGGACTTCTTGTCATTTATGTTGTAGTTCAGATTAATGCTTTGGGTGCAATGAGACATTTGGTGTCCTTTCCTACAGATTTATGAATATGTAAGAAGAGAACTCATACATACCTTGTAGTAACTGGGCTAACTTTACAAATGAAAAACAATTGGCAAGTTTGTGAATGGTGCATGTATTTATGATTCACACAAGAAATCTTATTTGCTTCTTCACCTAACAAATCTTACTTTGTAAAATAAGGAGGTTGGATCAGATGTTCTCTAAATTCTCTTTTAGCTCTAAAGTCTATGATATATATGACTGAGTTTAGTTCATTTACAGGACTATAAGTGATATGGGAGTTTCCTTCATAAGTTTGCTTGTGAAATCCCTCTTTGGGTTTCCATAGAAATAGAATGCTTCAGTATAGGTTATCAGTTAAATCTAGGGCTTAAATTAAGTACATAGTTTTGTTTTTTTTCTTTTGCCTCATAGTATAATCCATTATTTAGAAAAAATACTGTCTCAAAATGCAATAAAATTGACTTATTTTTATCTGGAGACAAAACCAATTATAGAAGTTATAATATCAAATAAGCCCAATTTAAAGTGAGCAGGAATCTACTGATGGTAACTGATGTCAGTTTGCCTGGCAGAGGTGAAGCAGAAGAAGAGAAAGAAGTGGAGAATGGATTAATGGGAATGTCAGGGAAACAACAAATTCCGTCTAGGCAGATTGTTCCTTAAATGTATCAGTCAGTGACCCTAGAAATTGACAAAGTTCCAACTGCCAATGATTATATTCAGTTTGAGGTAATGGAGACCATCATATGCAATCAGTTGGCTGATGGACCTTTTTCTAGAGGCCTTCCCCTCTCTAAAGACTCGAAAGTCCCAGTTTCCCCTCCTCCTTCTAGGTTTCTGCCTCCAATGATCTTTCACAGGCCTCACCATGCCCCAATCATCAGAATTTTTCTATGTTCCTTCAGTCCCTCTTTCCAAGCTGGAAGAATCTGCTTCCCATCAGCTCCCTTACCAATAAGGGGCGACATTTAAATTTCACAAGTCTTCATTTTTCACAGCAAGGTTTCAAGTTCAGTAAACATTTCCATTTGGAAAACTCTTTTCCCCCAAAGAATACAAAGCATAGTTTAATCTAACGTTTTAGAACTTTTGAAAATGCAATACAAAAAGACCACATCTTAATTTGCTAATGGTCTTTGCTTCTGAAACATTTTTCCAGTAATACTCAAACACTCAAATGGAGATTTAACTGAATCTGTAGTGACCCCTCCCCAGTGATGTGGTTCATCTTGTCAAACTCTCATCCATAGTTTCCTGAAAGTTATAAACATAGAGAAATAAGAATGAGCACCCAAATAGAAGGCACAATGCTGCCCTCCCAAAGTTTCATTCACATTCCACAGAAGCCTTCCTGATTCAGCCACATTAATTTCCTTGTCCCTTTCTACCCATTTTCAAGTTCCCTTTTCTTATGTCTTCACTGTTGCTATAGAAAATAAAAATAAAAGGACACTTGGATTTGAAACAAGAGCAAGCTTTAGCAAAAGGTACAGAGATCACAAGGTTAACAGCTAAGTAAAAGTTCAAAATTCACACACTCTCCCTTTAAGATCAAAATTCCAGATGATGTAGATATAGGAAAATGAGCCCTCATGAACTCTGACAACTAAATCAATGGAAGAAGCTAAATATTCAAGCCACCTCAGCATAATTCTTCCAAGCACAAAGTCTCCAACCCTGTGGGCTCTTGTTAATTACCATCACCAACACTGAGATCATATTTCAAGATATGATCAAATACCTAGTGGCTTCACTTAGCAGAAGCAACATTATCATCTTTCTGGGCCACTGAGATTTTTAACCTATTCCATTGGAGGTGGGAAATAGGTAGATTCTAGCTGTAGGACCCAAGAATCAG
Source organism: Dromiciops gliroides (assembly GCF_019393635.1). Taxonomy (NCBI): domain Eukaryota; kingdom Metazoa; phylum Chordata; class Mammalia; order Microbiotheria; family Microbiotheriidae; genus Dromiciops; species Dromiciops gliroides. The sequence goes on along the minus strand of NC_057861.1, from coordinate 566,910,556 downwards.
GCTTTAAAAGCTTTTGAGGATGAGGTTAGATGGCATAATGGATAGAATGCTGGATTTGTAGAATCAGCAAAGTCTGAGTTCAAATCCAGCTTCAGACACTTAATGGTATGACTCCCAGAAAAAGTTGCTTAAACCAATCTCTCAGCCACAGTTTCTTCATCTGGAAATTGTGTATAATAAAAGCATCTACCTCACAGAGCTGTTGTGAGGAGACAACATATGCAAACTGCTTTATAATCTTTTAAAATGCTATATAAATGCTTATCATTATCACCACCACCACCATCATCATCACTACATAGCACAGTGGATAGAGCACTGAACCTGGAGTCAAGAAGACCTTGGTTCAAATCTAGCCTCAGACACTTACTAGTTGTATGACCCTAAGTAATTCACTTAACCTCTCTCTGCCTCAGGTTCCTCATCTGCAAAATGGAGATAAATTCTATCATTTAACTCCCAGGATTGTTGTAAGGACTAATTGAAAAAATATTTATAAAATACTTTGCAAACCATAAAGCCCTATATAAATGCCAGTTCTTGGCTATTGTTTTAGATTATCATTGTTTGGAGCAGCACTGGAGCTCCTAGAAGCTAATGAGACTCAGATAAATACATTACTTAATTTAAATGCTGCTGCTAAAGGTTGGGAGGAAGGGCAGCAAAGCTCCCAAGTAAGTCTCCATTGTTACTAATAGGAATATTGGAGCAGATGGCCAAGCTGATCAGTCAGCCTGGCTGCCAGCTCTCCCAATCAAGTTCCCTGGGGATGCTGTGGTTTCCTCTCTGTCTCTCTCTCTCTCTCTGTCTCTCTGTCTCTCTGTCTCTCTCTCTCTCCCCCCTTTCTCTCAAATCTCATCATATGTTTTCTCAGAATGAATGAATGCTCTGTTTTATAATTCCTCTGATTTAGACTTGTCTGAGTCCCTACTTCACTCCTTTATCTCTTTTCTCCTACCCTATAGCCCCAAGACAAAACCTGATACTTCTGAGCATCCAATGGCTGACTCACTAAAGAAAAAAAGTGATTTCTTTTGCCTTCTATTAGAGCTCTCCTCTTGTCTAGCTGCTTCTGACTGGCATGCTCACTCTGTTATTTAACAAATTACTCTGCTGCTCTCATTAGGACTATTGACATTTACAACTAACCAGCCCCTACCATTTACTAATGATTTTGCTAAAGGACTTTTCTGCTTTTCCTTAACTCCTTTTTAAAGAATCATTTTATAAATGGGAATGACAACTGCTTGGATGAAATGGGCTTTCTATGATCTGCATGACATTATCTTAAAAGCAAGAAAGAAGATGAGTCATTCAAGCTTGGCTTCACTTCCCTTAATATGTCCAGATCTAAGTGAAATTAGCATGGGTCATCAATATTATTCTTATGTGCATCCTTTAGGAATAAATACTGAGGTAGTACTTCCACAGATGGCAAGATCAAAGATGTATTAGTGATTTGACAGAAATCTTTACCTCAAAACACTTTCAAAATACCCCAATCCCTTGTGCCAAAGCTGTTTTCTTTGCTTTAAAATTGAATCAAAGGTTGTTTTTTTTTCACACATGTTATTGTTAGATTGTTTTACACTTTACATTATATGGATAACCTAGTCCTTGACTATGTTTTCTTTAAGTTAAGTAATACATAACCAATTTATCGGAATCCAGTCACAGGTTTGAGAGACTGAGATACATGGAGGTACTTGGAAATTGAAAAACATATTATGTTCTCTCTTCTCTTTACCCAGAAATTGGGACAGAAGGACAATAGCCTTGATGACCAATAAAATTTTTGGTTCCTCCACTGGATTTGTGATTTCATTGGCACAAGTAACTCCCTCTACCATTGAAGATTTGGCACACACTCTGTGTGACTTGCCTAGGTCAAAAGCTAGTATGTATCAACAGTGGGACTTGAACCCAAGTCTTCCTGTCTCAAAGTTTAGTTCTTTAACCACTATACCAACCTTTTTTGTGTCATGGATCCCTTTGGTAGTCTGGTTAAGCCTATGGACCCTTGCTCAGAATGATGTTTTTAAATGCACAACATAAAAATAGTATTATAAAAGAAACTAATTACATTGAATTAGTAATAACATATTTTTAAAAATACATTATCCTTGCTTACCACCTCAGGGAGGGGGGAAGGGAGGGAGGGAATGGGAGACAAAAATTGGAACCCAAAACTATAAATGAAAATGTTTATTACTTCAAAAAATACATTATTTTAGTCTCTCAGTTAAGAAATATGCCAACTTGGTCTCACCAACTACCACACCTGTCAAATGTCACAACTCCACCATACCATCACCACCCTGCTCATGTCAGGATGGTTAACATCTAATTTTAGAATCCCTTTAAAGTAAATGAGATATTAAAACACTGAAGGAAGGGGGAAATTGGAAACATTGCAGAGTTGTCATCTAAAAGACAAGAGTTCTGATGGATTCAGCTAGAATATACCATGAGGGAAAGTTTTACGCCCTGCCCGTGGTAGGATCTGATTACAGAGCTTCCCACTCTTTGGCCATTCATGGCTCATTTCTGCATGCTGAGCAGCCCTGAGGAGAAAGATATGTTTGATCAATGATAGACATTCACAGTTACTCTCAGAAAAAACAAACGCAAATGCATTTTTTTATTCATGGCAACTAGAATGAGCCCCAGAAAACCCATCTTCCACAAAGATATCCCTATCACAGTGATCTATTTAAATGTGCCAGAGAAACCTTTTTCTTTTTCATTCCCCAAGGTCTCCTCCAAGTTAGAAATCAAAGAACGAGTCACAATTGGTTACAAGAGAAATGATAACCAAAGCTTTAAAGGAGCACCTGGGGAGAACGAAGTCCTTTTTTAATTCCTTTCTGCATGACCACCCTCCCCCATATGAGATGGTGACAGAAAGCACTTGATCTCACCTTTTCACCCCCACTCTGTGGTAAGAGCTTTATATCATCTTTATATCACAGATCTTTTTTCTGTGTCTTTCTAAATGGAAGTAGTATTCATCCTAGGCCCTAAAACACCTTCGAATCATAAAATGTAAGGACTTCCATTGGCCAGGAGTTCCTGATCAGCTTATTTTTCAACCACCCAAAATGTTAGTAATAGGATCAAAACAAGTAAAATATGTATGCTCTAGATCAGGGGCAAGTGACTCTTGTCTTTCTATCATTATAACAGAGGTTCTGATCTGGTTGGGCTACAGTCAAGCTTCAGTCCCAGGGGATTCTCCTGGATAGGGCATGTTTCAGGTTTCTCATGTGGCTCCAGGGTCACCAACAGAGTGGAATGGGTTGGTACTTAGGAGAACAGAATTTTATCCCAGATTTTGTCACTACTGACCATGATGTTGAGCAAACCATTTCTCTTCCCTGGAACTCAGTTTTACCATCTACAAAATGGGGGGATTTGACAAGATGACCTGTGTAAAACCTCTTATGCTACTAAATCTATGATTATCCTGTGGAGCTGGAATAGCTCTCTTAATTATTTAGCCCAGTCTTTTCATTTTACATATGAGGAAATTGAAGATTGGATAGATTAAATGAGTTGTCTAAGATCACACACATAGTAATGTAACAAAACCAGGATTTGAACACATCTTCTGACTCCAATTTCAATACTCTTTTCACTAAACTGATGTCTTAAAGAACCTCTCCAGCTTTCACAGTCTGCTTCTAAGGTAAGAACTGGTCCTTTTCTCTTATGGATAAGTGGTCAGCCAAGAGAGTCCCCAATATGGAAGCTGCCATTAGCCTAACTCTGTCTTATGAAGATTCTTTTTAATTGATATAGGCCAGATATCCATAAGCATCTGGAGCTAGGAGAGAATCCCCTTATTTTATAAATGAGGAAACTGAAATTCAGAGAGGTTCACTGATATAGGGCAAAGATTGGGGGATTAGGGAGTATAGGAAAGGAGGTAAAGAATAAGGGTAATAATAAGGAATCCTTAGGGCCACTTTCTGGTATTTCCTCTTTTTTGTCACCCAAACTTAATTTTACTATTTTTTTTCTTTTTAATACATTATTTATTTTTTCTCCCTTCAACTTCTCTTCCTAACTCCAACCCACTCTTACCACTTATCAACAACTTAAAAAAAATAAAACCCTCCTAACAAATATGCATAGTCAAATGAGACAAATTCCCACATTGGCCATGTCCAAGAACAGATGTTTCATTCTGCATTATATGCATTGGTTCTCTGAAATCACAGTTTGTCATTGCATTAAATCAAGTTCTAAGATCTTTCAAAGTTATTGTCTTCAAAGTTATTGTCATTGAATAAATTTTTCTCCTATTGCTAAACTCATTTCACTTTGCCCAAGTTCATAAAGGGTCTTCTGAAATTGTCTTTTTATACCATAAGTTTTTTAACCATTACCCAAGAGGTAAAAACCTTTTTAGTTTCTAATTGTTGTTGTTGTTTAATGCAAAATGGACCCTACTATGGATCTTTTTTCTCTTTTTTTGATCTCTTTGGGATATATGCTGAGGACTTCTATCACTTGGGTCAAAAGGTATGCACTGTTTAGTGACCTTGGGGGAATAATTCCAAATTGCTTTCTAGAATGGCTAGACCAATTCACTAACTCCACCAATAATGCATTTTTGTACCTTTTTTCCCAAAGGCCCTCCAACATTTTTTGTTTTCCTTTTTTGTCATCTTTGCCAATCTGACGAATGTGAGGTAGAACTAAGTGCTGCTTTCATTTATATTTCTCTAATTATCAGTGATTGAAGCATTTTGTTTTACATATATATATATATATATATATATATATATATATATATATATATATATATATATACTCATAACTTGGATAATTTCCTTTGAAAACTATCTGTTCAAATCCTTTGACCATTTATCTGCTGTGGAATGGCTTTTAATTTTCCGAATGTGATTATCTCACTTCTCTATCCAATGGAAAACAAAACAAGGCTATGAAGGACCTCATCAAGAAATATAAAAATTTTAAAGGCAAAAAAGAGGAGAAAACTGAGAATACTGAGGAATATAGTGAATAAGTCCAAAAATACATGCAATGTGTACTATCATAATTTTTATTTTTTAACACCAACATAATTTTATTTTTTCTGGCAATAGATGTCTAAAAGATCCTACATCTTTTATATGTGTTTTAAACCAGTAGTGAGATTACTACAAAAATTACTGACAGTTATCTCTGTTAACCTACTGAAATAAACCAGAAGAATATGCAATATTTTATATCTGTCTTCTAAATAATAAGAAACCAATCAATGTGACCTAATTTCTGATACCTCAGTGAGGCAAGTGATTTTTACATATCTTTCTCTCATTGACATGCCCTCCTCTTTACTTGCACTAAGAGGAAAACCGTACAATAAAAATATAAACCATGGTAGGGAGGACAACAAGGAGGAGGTAAGGTTGATTCTACTTCACCAGATCATCGTGTCCAGTGCAATGAATTCGAGATCTCAGAATATGTAACAATGAATGGTCCTGAACAAATTATACCTTAGAATCGCATGACACTTTAGGAGGTAGTAGGTTCATCCAGTTAACATGTCTATTACAAGTCTTCCCTCCAATCTAAATATGCACAGCTCACCCCATCTTCATATAGCATAATCTTGAGATTGTTCACCATCCCTGTCACCCTCTTCTGGAAACTCTCATGTTTTACTAAAAATTGGTACTCAGAACTGAGTATCGTACTCAAGATGTGTTCTGATTAGATCAGAGTTTTCTTTTTTGATCCAGACCCATAACTTCACTAATGTAGGAAATTCCCCAGTGAGGAAGCTGACTTTACCATCAATTTTTCTGCCACTGCCTTAGAGAAATGTCTAGGGCACTAAAAAGATAAATGATTCAATGTGGGATCATATAGCCTATATGTGACAGTGGCATGTCCCAAACCCATATCTTCTTCTTCTTCTTCTTCTTCTTCTTCTTCTTCTTCTTCTTCTTCTTCTTCTTCTTCTTCTTCTTCTTCTTCTTCTTCTTCTTCTTCTTCTTCTTCTTCTTCTTCTTCTTCTTCTTCTTCTTCTTCTTCTTCTTCTTCTTTAGTGAGGCAATTGGGGTTAAGTGACTTGCCTGGGGTCACACAGCTAGTAAGTGTTAAGTGTCTGAGGCCGGATTTGAACTCAGGTATTCCTGACTCTAGGGCCGGTGCTCTATCCACTGCGCCACCTAGCTGCCCCCAAAACCCATGTCTTCTTGATAGAAAGGCCAACTCTCCATCCTCTTCTCTACATTACCTTTCATAGGGTTGAATATAAAGGGACTATCACCAACCTTCTATTAGATAGTAACTTCTTCATTTCTCAGCAGAGTTTGCTTTAGACTTCACTATCAAAGCCTAGAAATGCCTTCATTCTGGAAGATCTCTTCAGCCCTGGAATTCATACCTGAAAAATATCCTAAGGGCCCTCCCTCTTATTTAAAAGGTCCACCCAGAAACTACCTTAAGGAGTTTGCCCAGACCATCTCTTCTTTTTTCATCAGACTGCACTATGGACTTCCCCATTATTCACTGTTCATTATTCACTGCCTAATACCTCACCCTCTTCAAGCACTACCTTTTCAGCTTCCTTTTATGTGTTTGTCTTCCTCCACTCGAATGTCAGGTCCTAGAGGGTAGAAACTTTTGTTTTGCTTGTAATATATTCCTAATGCTTAGCTTAGTGCCTGGCATACAGTGCTTAATAGATGTCTGATTGACTGAATATTAGTGCTAATTAAGGTTACATTAGGTGGGGCGGGGTATCATACTGTTGACTGATATTGTGTGCAATCCATTAAACTACCATAAGTTTTTAAAATAAATTTTTATTGATTTCTTTTTTCAAATCATCATAATTATCCTTAATATATCTCTACTTCTACCTCCCAGAGAGCCATCCCATATAAAAATTTTAAAGGCAAAAAAGAGGAGAAAATAACCATACTGAGGAATACAGTGAATAAGTCAAAAAATACATGCAATGTGTACCACCATAATTTTTATTTTTTAACACCAACATGGGGCAGCTAGGTGGCGCAGTAGATAGAGCACCGGCCCTGGAGTCAGGAGTACCTGAGTTCAAATCCGGCCTCAGACACTTAACACTTACTAGCTGTGTGACCCTGGGCAAGTCACTTAACCCCAATTGCCTCACTAAAAACAAAACAAAACAAAACAAAAAAACACACACCAACATAATTTTATTTTTTCTTAATTACACATAAAAAGTAGCATTTAAATTTTTTTTTCAGTTCCCAATTCTCTCCCTCCATTCTTCCCTTACCTGCCCCAGAAGACAAGCAATTTGATATAGATTTGCAATCATAAAAAACATATTTCCAAATTAGCCATGTTGCAAAACAGTCCAACCCCACCCCCCCAAGAAAAATAAAGTAAAAAAGTATGTTTCAATCTGCATTCAGACTCCAGCAGTTATTTCTCTGAAATGGGATGGCATTTTTCATCATATACCAATATTCATAAGGGAAATTGGTCTATAGTTTTCTTTGTTTTGGATCTTCCTGGTTTAGGTATCAGCACCATAATTGTGTTTTAAAAGGAATTTGGTCGGACTCCTCCTTTGCCTGTTTTTTCCAAATAGTTTGCATAGTATTGGAATTCATTGTTCTTTAGATATTTAGCAGAATTCACTTGCAAATTCATCTGGTCCTGGGGATTTTTTCTTAGAGAGATCATTTAAGCCTTTTTCAATTTATTTTTCTAAGATCAGGTTTTCTCTTTTGTTAATGTGGGTGATTTACATTTTTATAAGTATTCATCTGTTTCACTTAATTTGTTAGATTTATTGGCACATAATTGGGCAAAATAGCTCCTTGTAATTAATTTCATCTTCATTGGTGGTGAAATCACACTTTTCATTTTTGATACTGGTAATTTGGTTTTCTTTTTTTTTAATCAAATTAACCAATAATTTATTTTTTTTTCACAAAATTAGCTCCTCATTTTATTTATTAGTTAAATAGTTTTCATGTTTTCAATTTTATCCATTTCTCCTTTGATTTTTAGGATTTTCATTTGGTGTTTAATTAGGGATTTTTAGTTTGTTCTCTTTCTAGGGTTGTTGTTGTTGTTGATGTTTTTGTTGTTGTTGCAAGCCCAATTCATTGATTTGCTTCTTCTTTATTTTGCTAATATGTGTTTAGGTATATACATTTCCTCCTAAGTACCGCTTTGGCTGTTTCCCACAAATTTTGGTATGTCATCTCATTATTGTCACTCTCTTTAATGAAATTACTGATTGTTTCTATTATTTGTTCTTGACCCACTCATTCCTTAGAATTAAATTATTTCATTTCCAATTAACTTTTAATTGCTATTTCCACAATTCTTTATAAAATATTATTTTTATTGAATTATGATCTGAAAAGAGGTGCATTTAATATTGTTGCTGCATTTTGTTGAAAACTTTTAAACTCCTAATACATGGTCAATATTTGTGAAGGTACCATGTACAGGTAAGAAAAAGTTGTGATCCTTTCTTTTCCCATTCCATTTGCTCCAGAAGTCTAGCATATCAAACTTTTCTAAAATTCCTGACTTCTTCCTTGTTTATTTTATAGAGTTATCTAGTTCTGACAGACAGTTGAGGTCCACCCCTAGTATAGTTTTAATGTCTATTTCCTCTTTGTCATGGGGTGCAGAGCACCCGAGAAATTCTCTGGGGCACATCAAGGAAACTTCTCCTTGAGAAACTAAACCAGAGGACAGATAACACCTAAAGGAACCAAATCGGACTGAGCTAGCTTGGGATTCCTACCCTTCATTCTGGTCTCCCTTACCCTGGGGAGATAAATTTGGGTGTGGCTGAGGCCTTTGTGTTCTGAAGAGGAATCCGTAGCCACCCCTCACCCAATTCCTTTAGTCACTACCAGTGGGGGATGGTCCTCCACTCCTCACCCAATTCCCCCAGCTACCACCAGTGGGGGATGGTCCTCTCTCACTAAAGGAACTTTTCACGGGCAGATGGGCCACCCCCATCAGTCCCCTATAAAAGTACCTTCCAGTCTCCTGTTTGGGGAGATTTGGTACCTCTGAGCCATGTGCTTTATGTCAAATCTCCCCATGAAAAGTCCAAGGATTTCTTTCATGGTTTCCCTCCCCCCACCCTTCCCTTCCCTTGTTCCTCAATAAACTACCACCTTATTCTAACTAAGTTTTGTGTGCAAGAGGGTGTAATTCTTTAAAGAGGAATTCCCAAGAACCCCATACCCTAACCCCAATCCGTACCCCATTTTCCCACCATAACATCTTGTAACACATTTAACTTTCCTTTAAAAATTTGAATGCTAGCTATATCATTTGGTGCATATGTTTAGTTTTGAAATTACTTCACTGTCTATGGTGCCTTTTAGCAAAATATAGTTTCCCTACTTATCTCTTTTAATTAGGTCTATTTTTGCTTTTGCTTCATCTGAGATCATGATTGCTAACCCTGCCTTTTTTACCACTGCTGAAGCATAATAGATTCTGCTCCAAGTCCTTATTTTTACTCTGTGTGTCTCTCTGTTTCAAGTAAGTTTCTTATAAACAACATATTATTGGATTCTGGTTTTTAATCCATTCTGGTATCCACTTCTGTTTTATGAGTGAATTAATCTCATTCATATTCACAGTTATGATTGCTGTGTATTTTCCTTCATTCTGTTTTTACCCTGTTTATCTTTTTTGCTTTTTACTCTGTCCCTCCTCAAAAGTCTGTTTTGTTTCTGACTACTGCCTCACTTTACCTACCTTCCCTTCTATCAGCCCTTTCACCTTCTCTTATTCCTGTCCTATCCTACTTCCCTGTAGTAGATAGACTTCTTTTTTTTTTTTTTTGGTGAGGCATTTGGGGTTAAGTGACTTGCCTAGGGTCACACAGCTAGTAAGTGTCAATTGTCTGAGGCCAGTTTAAACTCAGGTCCTCCTGAATCCAGGGCCAGTGCTCTATCCACTGCACCACCTAGCTACCCCTAAAACACTGGGGAAAGGGAATACTTTTTTTTTTTGGCAGGGCAATGAGGGTTAAGTGACTTGCCCATGGTCACACAGCTAGTAAGTGTCAAGTGTCTGAGGCCAGATTTGAACTAAGCTCCTCCTGAATCCAGGGCTAGTGCTTTTTCCACTGTACCACCTAGCTGTCTTCTAGTAGATAGATTTCTATACTCAAGTGATTGAGTTTCTTTTTAAGATGTTATTTTCTTTAGTATTTTGTGCTTCTTTTATCAAGATATTGACTCTATTCATAATTTGCTTGCATCACTCTTAGTTCCAAATTTTTCTTCTACCTCTCATTTAATTTTTAAAATCTTTTTGAGGATTCTGGGAATTCTTTTTGAGCTTGTATCCAATTCACATTTTTAATTTAGGACTTTGCTTGTGTCTGTTTTGACAATGTTGTCTTCTGAGTCTGTGTCTTGGTCTTCCTTACCACCACAGTAGGCTTTTTATATTCAAGTTCTCTTTTCATTTGTTCATTTTTCCAGTCTATTTCTTGACTTTTTACTTTATGTTAAAGTTTGGTTCTGCTCCTAGCATGAAGAGGGCACTGTTTCAAGCTTCAGGTTTTTCCTGCTGCTGTTTTCAGAACTAGTTTTGGGGGGGGTGTAAGTTTTTGGTGCTTCCAAGGTAGTATACTCAAAGGAGAGGTGAGATCACTGCTCTCGTGGCCTGTGCTCTGATCTTTACCCAGGAAGGAATTATTCCCCTGTATCTACAAGTGCTAGAGTTCCTCTTGTAACCAGGCCCCTGATGCCCAGCAACCACAAGTGCTATTGCTCCTTAGGAACTATGTATAGACAATGGAACAGGGTCCTGAACCCAGTACCAACAAAGGATTGATTCCCTGTAATATGTTTTTCTGACCAGTTGACAGAGTCCCTTACTATCTGTGGGCTAAGAACTCTCAAACCTGTGGTTAAAGCACTGGCCCTGGATTCAGGAGTACCTGAGTTCAAATCTGGCCTCAGACACTTGACACTTACTAGCTGTGTGACCCTGGGCAAGTCACTTAACCCCCATTGCCTGCAAAAAAAAAAAAAGAACTCTCAAACCTGCTGCTGATGCTGATGCTATTTGCAGCCACCTCCAAGGCTTGCTGCAGACCTGGCCTATGCTCTGGGCCTAACCACCACCTTGGTATGACACTTTTCCTGCTAACTTCCTAAGCTGTCTTGGGCTGTAAAATTATTTCAACTTGACCTGTTAGTGGCTTTGCCACTCCAGAATTAAATTTGAGGTGTTATTTTAGAGTTATTTGGAGGGGAATTTGGAAGAGTTCTGGTGAGTTCCTGCCTCTAATCTGCCATCTGGGATCCACCCCCACCACCATAAATTTTTTTTATTTTTTTGGTGAGGCAATTGGGGTTAAGTGACTTGCCCAGGGTCACACAGCTAGTAAGTGTTAAGTGTCTGAGGTCGGATTTGAACTCAGGTACTCCTGAATCCAGGGATGGTGCTCATTCACTGTGCCATCTAGCTGCCCCCACCACAACATTTTAAGACAAACTGCTGGTCAGTCATACCTCACCATCTCATATGTGTGAGGTTGATTAAAAAAAACTAACATTAATAATGTAAATTTGTCTAATTAAATTTCATCAAATTAGATTTGGCCCAAAGTACTAGCCATTTAAGATCTTTTTGAATTCTGATTTTGTCAACCATTTTCATTCTCTCCTACCTTAGTGCCATATAAAAATTTGCTGAGCATGTTATCTATGCCTTTATCTAAACCTCTGATGAAAATATTAAATAGCAGAGTACCAATCACACATCACTGCATCAGAGCCACTAGAATAGAAACATACCAATCTATTGATTCACTTGCATGTGGATTTGACTAAAGCATTTGTGACTATCCTGGGACACTTTTATAAAGACTCTCCAAATTAACTTCAACTCACTGCTCCAGCCACCACTGTAAAGTGTCTACCTGACACCAGTGGGGTTCTCCTAAGATGAGGAATAGTATTATAGAATTAAGATTTAACAGGACTTTAGAGATCATTTACTATAACTCTCATTTGATAGATGAACAGAGATTCAGAGAGATAAAGAACTCTAATCCCATGCTGAATGAGGGATATATTCTATTTACTCAGGAAAAGCTATTGTAGCAGGATAAAATATTCAGAGTGGTAAAACTGAAGGCACAGGAAGCAGCATAATATCATGAAAAGAGCACTTGATTTGCCATCAGAAGATCTGGATTTAAATTGTGACTGTACCATTTTTTATCTATGTGTTGTGGGTAAGTCACTTTGCCTCCATAAGTCTTAATTTCCAAGTTTATAAAATGAGCAATATTGTCAGATAAGCAGGTCTCAAACTTTTTGGTGTCTGGACCCCTTTTCACTCATAAAAAATATTCAGGATCCTACAGAACACTTGTTTATTATGTGCATTATGTCTATTGCTATTTTCAATTAAAACCGATGCTTTTTAAAAAATCTTATTAATTCATTTAAAATAACGATAATCAACCCATTATGTATTTACATAAATAATATTTCAGAAACAATAACTATTTTTACAAAACAAGTGAGAAAAATGGCATTGTTTTACATGATCTTGCATATCTCTTTAATGTCTTGCTTAACAGTAGATGGTTGAATTTTTCTATTTGCTTCTGCATTTAATCTGTTGCGATATGTTGTTTTTGTTGAAATATAAGAAGAAAATCCAGCCACATGCAGATATGTAGCTGGAAAAGGGAGGAGTATTTTAATCAGCAGTGTGCTGGTAAATATTTAATACCTGGCTCTCTGAAGGAGAAAGGTAAGTATGACATACATTTAAGTTAATCTGCATTATTACCATTTTCTCAATCACTTAATTAAGACTAACCCACAGTTGGGCACACTATCGAGGAAGGTCAAACCTGGCCCCACCTATTTTTGCATGGCTGGCAGCTAAGATTTTTTTTTAATTGTCAAATGCAATAAAACATTTCAAAATGTAAAAATCATTGTCAGGACTGTACACAACTGGGAGTGGGGACTGATGGGGAGCAATAGATTTGATCCTCTTGATGTAGTTTTGGCTATTTGCTGTCCACTGATTGCTTAGATCAACAAAATAATCAATTAGGCCCTAATATGAATTCTGGTCATTTCTAAGGTATATTTAAATGCTCACACTGAAAATTTTTAAATCAGCTCTCTTGATCAGGTTTTAGCCAGCTCCAACATAGTTCTGATTTTCACAAGCAATTAATTTCTTAGTAGAAGGTTTCCTAAACCAATTAATGAAGTTTAACTGCACTAAGATTTTTAGGACACCCTATATCATTATGAAATTAGTTTTAATCTCATAGACCCCCCTGAAAGAATCTTGAGATCTCCCATGGGTCCATGGACCAACCTTTGAGAACCTCTGGACCATTGTTCTTTCCACCTCTAGATGCTATGCTTACCATAAGTGTTTACCCCAATTAGTGTTGATAGAAAAGCTGGGCCTAGACTTTGAGTTTCTGGTTCTCTGATGTCTTCCAAGACTACTTCTTACTTATCAATGTATGAAGGACTCCATGGCCTTTGTGCATGCTTTATGGTACTCAAACCATATCAAAAGAAAATAAGCCTTGATCAAGGACACAAGGAAGAGCATAAAATATAGCTGCCTAAAATATAATTTTTTAAAAAATATATGGATGCCATGTGGCTAAATCTGAGAAAGCTAATACAGTTTGCAGGTTTTCTTTGTATTTATATCCCATTGTTATTTCCTTCCACACTCAGTGCATATTAAAGATCTTGCTGAGTATACAGAATCTTACAGTTCACATATCCCATCCTCAGGCAAAGCAGGGATAAGCATTTGCTTCAATTTCTGTCTCTACTCTTCTCTCTCTCTCTCTCTCTCTCTCTCTCTCTCTCTCTCTCTCTCTCTCTCTCTCTCTCTCTCTCTCCTTCCCTCCCTCTCTCACTCACTCTCTAGAGAGTAGCAAGTTTCAATAGCTTTAGTCATATTTACTATAACCAAGTGAATCAATGGACCAATAAGCCACTACTATGCTGACTCAGATACAATGATGTGTATATATAGATTGAGAGACATATATGATAAATATACATGCACATATAGAAATACACCTATAGGTATGTTTATGTATTTCCAATTTAGCATAACTATCTAAGAATACCAGAATTAGAGTCAGAGGAATAGGTTCAAACCACAGTTCTTCCACTTAAACTTGAGTGTCATTGACTTCACTCCTCTGCATCTTATTTTCCTTATCTATAAAATGAGGGGTTTGGACTGCATACCTTTGAAGTCTCTTCCAGCTCTAAATGTAAGATTCTGTGATGTTTCTAAAAAAATCACCAGCACTTATATATCCAAGGTAATATTTGAGCAGATTACATAACATAGTTTTAAACATAGTATTGGGAAAGCCTGGTTTTAAGATCCCACCTACCACTGACTGGCTGTGTTACTATGGGCAAGTTATATAAAGTTGGAATATTAATAAATGTAATAAGTGTAGTTGTGATATGGGATCATCAAATGTAATATTTCATGTAAAGTGCTTTCTGACCTTTGGAGAGCTATATAAATTTTAGTTACTATTATTAGTAAATGAACACAAAGGCATTTGTGGATGGAACACCAGGCTTGAAATCAGGAAGAATTGAGTTCAAATAGTATGTCTCTGGGAAAATCACTTAACCTCCCTATTATGGCAATTCTCTGGGATGAATCAAGTCCGAGAGTCACAGGTGCATTGGAAGGAGTTTTCCTGCTGACTTAATCATAGATTATATTCATTTATTAAAAAAGCATTGTTCTTCAAAATAGCAACTTTGGGAGGCAATGCTTACTTCTCAACTATGTTATTCATCAAACATCATTTTGGGGGCAGCTAGGTGGCACAGTGGATAAAGCACAGGCCCTGCATTCAGGAGTGCCTGAGTTCAAATCCGGCCTCAGACACTTAACACTTCCTAGCTGCATGACCCTGGGCAAGTCACTTAACCCCAACTGCCTCACAAAAATTTTTTTTAAAAAATCATTTTGGAACTCCTCCAGGGCTAGAAAAAAGTCATTCTCATTATAGTGACAGCTATTCGAATCTAAGAGTTGCATTATACCATCTTATTAATTTACTTAGGCAAAATGACTTTAGGCTGTTTCCAAAAGTTCAATTCACCTTCAAAGTATAAAGACTTGCCTCTACCAAGAATGTTTAGGAAGGTCGTCAGGGTCCTTGACAGTAAATCCGAAAGTGCTTCAAGTAATAAGTATACAGTGTTGTAAAGTGACTCTTTGAAAGGGACAACATGAATTTGATTTTGTAAATTTAGGTATATTTGTTGTTGAGTAAATATCAATATCCCTTTGGATCTGTTGTCTCACCTTTTAAATGAGTGATTAGTACTATGGCATCATAGAATTAGAGACTGTTAGAGCTAGAAGGATACAAAGAAATTTTGTAGACAACCCTCCTCCCCCCTTGCTAATTTTGCAGATGAAGAAATTAAGGCCAAAAGAGGTTCAGAACATTGCCCAAAGTCACATAACTAGGAAGTGGCAGAACAGAGACTCGGACCCGGGTCTTGGACTCTATGAATTTTATCCAGTCCTTTCATCTCTAAAATGGAATTGTTTTCTGGTTTGTCTTATATTCACACCTTGTATATCTATATGAGAGACTTGGGTCTTTTATAGCACCAGATGGCCACCACCTCCTTTTATCCACACCCACTGCCTCCCTGAGGTAGTTCTAGCCACCTGGTCCTAGCAGCAACTGTGGGTCTCCTAACAGCATTGGTTGAAGGCAATTGTCCCAATGTGTTATTCCCTGGGGATGCTATGGGGTTTAGGATAAGCAGGGTTCTCTTCAGAAACTCATCAGTGGTGTCAGGCAAATGTTTATACCAGCTGTCTGACATATGTGTACCCTCTCAGTCTAAATCCTTGTGACATACTATCTTGAATGCCCAGGCACAGAGCATGTGCTAAAGTGGTAAACACCCCCAAATGATACACTTGACAATCTGGGAAAGCTGCTCTATGGGTCTGTGGGTTTGGTATTTTTCCCTCTCCTTGACCTGAAGCATTATCATGGAGAGCCAAATGGACATTTAGTTCTGGAAATCTGTCACTCTCCCCAAAATGCAACAGCAGCAACAGTACATATATACTCCACCCTGAGAGCCATGGAAAACCCAACAGATGCTTTTGCTTGAAGCTATTGTTCCATTCATTATTTCCTAGACAAAGAGCTGACTGTGTGGCACTGCCCTATATTTACAAAAGCTCCCCAGTCCCATACCAGGGCCTCAAAGAATAGAAAGAGCTACTATTTGAGTCAGAAAACAGGCTTAAGTCCCAGTTCTGACATTCAATACAGGTAATGCTTGCAGTGAAAATAGTGCTGTATTTGCATTCAAAGTATCTGTGTTTGAATCCTAGTTCTGATTCTTACCACCTGTGTAATATGGAGCAAGTGAATTAGCCTCTCTGACCCTCAATTTCCTCTTCTATAAAATAAGGAGGATAAACTAGATGATGTTTAGGGTCATTTTCTACTCTAAACTTCTATGATTTTGGTAAAGGAGTGTGACAGGGAGTGGATGGAATGCCAGGCCTGAAGTCAGGAAGACTCATCCTCATGAGTTCAAATATGACCCTATACACTGACTAGATATGTGACTCTGGGCAAGTCATAACCCTATTTGCCTCAGTTTCTTCACCTGTAAAATGAGTTCAAGAAGGAAATGGCAAACCATTCCAGTATCTCTAACCAAGAAAAACCCTAATAAGGTCATAAAATGTTAGACATGACTGAAACGACTGAACAACAAACTTCTATACCACTCAGGCTGGAAGTGGAACATGACTCACAGGTTCCATCCCAATACTGATTAGCAGAGAAGCATCAACATTCCACACCTGGCCAGTTCTTGTGGCAGCCTGGTGGTCTTCCACTCCCTGGAACTCATCATATTCCTAAGCCTGGACTTAATGCAGACACCTGATTGGCTTTTAACCCTAGTTAGCATAAAACTCCTGAATCAAGTGATCCAGCAGCTTCAGCTTCCCAAGCAACAGGGGGCTACAGAGGTGTGCCACTGTGCTTAGCTTTGCTTTATTTTCAAAGGTTCCCAAATCCTGGAATAAAGAGCTAGTATAATAAGTCCTTACTGACTAACTAGTATGTCTGGTGGGATTATAATACCCTGAAAGACCAAATCTATCCTTTGCTCTCTTTTTTTGAGCTTCAGCTGGCTTACTCATGGAAGGAAAGGGACTTAAAATCTCCAATATCAACATGTGCCTAAATACTGAACCTCAGGCAAAATTCTGCAGTCAATGAAGTTGGTATAGGGAAAAGAGCAGTAAATTTGGAGTCAGAGGACCTGGGTTTAAATTCCTAATCTGCTATTTGTTACTTGTGTGACATTGGACACTTAAATCCTCTGGGTTTGTTTCTTTATCTGGATAATCAGAGGGGTGGACAAGATGATCTTTTAAGGTTCATTCCTGATTGAAATACTAATAACCTGTTTGTCTTTCATGCCCAATTTGTATACTTTTCCCCTTCGTGGTAAGTTGAAAAACATACCATCAGTTCATATTCAGCAAATAAAAGAAAATGCCTATTTCATTTTTAAAACATTTCTGTTAATGAATGAGTACAATAGCTATTGTTTTGTCCTTCATTCTCAAAGGGACCATGACATGGGGTGATGTCATAACTTGCACTGGATTGGATTTAAGTGAGGGAGGGCTGTGCAAGGTCACCAGCCTCACTCTCTCCTCCAGAGCCAGAGAGAGAGAGAGAGAGAGAGAGAGAGAGAGAGAGAGAGAGAGATCTGGGTGACTGGAAATGGCCCCCAGATGTTTTCTTTTGTTTTGTTTTGTTTTTTGATTTTTTTTTGCGGGGTAATGGGGGTTAAGTGACTTGCCCAGAGTTACACAGCCAGTAAGTGTCAAGTGTCTGAGGCCAGATTTGGACTCAGGAATTCCTGAATCCAGGGCCGGTGCTTTATCCACTGCTCCACCTAGCTGCCCCTTCCCCCCCCCCAGATGTTTTAAGGCAATTGGGGTTAAGTGACTTGCCCCTGGTCACATAGCTAGTAAGTGTTTGAGGTGAGATTTGAATTCAAGTCTTTTAACTCCAGGGCCAGTGATCTATCCACTCCCACCTACTTAATAACTATCTATTAATCTAACTTTCTGAAACCTGGTGCATTTGCCTTTGTTGAACCTATTTTTTCTACTCCCCCCCCCTTTTTTAATTCTCTAAACAAATATTTGTTATGGAGAAAATAATGAGCAGTTCCAGGAAACAAGTACTAACATTGCCTTTCTATGGCATGTGTGGAAAGGAAAAAACAAAACAAAATAGATGTATGGTAGGAAAAAGAGATTTCAGTTTCAAATTACCCAGGGATTGCTATCAAACAAAATGAAGAAGGTTGATAAGTTATAAAACAAGCTTTGATCATGTCTTAGGACTTCTAGTATTCAGGCAGTGCCTTTACTTTAGATGGGTTTCATGTAGCCTCTTGGGTGTCAGGATGAAAGAACGAGTAGCTCGTCTTCCCTTTGTCATCGTACTACTACCAGTTCTGCTATTACAGGATGATATCTCTATTTAAGATTGCAGTGTACTTTCTACATTCTATTTTGTTTGAGCTTTGCAACAAACCTGCAAGCTAACTACTACAGGGGAAGGAATCAATATTTATATAGCCCCTACTATATGCCAGGCAC
The DNA here is from genome assembly GCF_019393635.1 of Dromiciops gliroides. Taxonomy (NCBI): domain Eukaryota; kingdom Metazoa; phylum Chordata; class Mammalia; order Microbiotheria; family Microbiotheriidae; genus Dromiciops; species Dromiciops gliroides. The sequence continues at coordinate 566,891,830 of NC_057861.1, read as the reverse complement.
TGTGCAAAACAGTTTTGTAAATATTCTCTCATTTGATCCTCACAGCAATCCTGAGGGGTAGGGTGCTATATTATGTCCATTTTACAGTTGAGGAAACTGAGGCAAAGAGTTAAATGACTTGCCTAGGGTCACATAGCTAGTAAGTGTCTGAAGCTTGATTTAACTTTAGCTCTGTCTGACTCCAGGCCCGGTGTGCCACCTAGCTGCCTCCCTATTATGGAAATGATTATTTTCATTTTACAGATGAGGACACTGAGGCTCAGTGAGGTTTGGTGATTTCTTAAAGATCACACAGCTACTGTCCGAGGCAAGATCAAAGCCTAGGTCTCTCCTAACTTCAAGTGCAAAGGTCTTTCCAGTATACAATACCATTTCACCATGATGATCCAGGGCACACACTGTTGCTTGTCTGTTTCACCAACCAAAGACCTGAGAAATTTATGATTTCTCCTTTAACATAAACCCAAGATGCCCCCACTCAAAGGTCCACCATGTCTACACATCATTCAATCAAGCACCTATTATGTGCCCAACATTTTTCTGGATGTTGTAGGGAATAAAAACAGGTTATAAAGCATGATCCTATCTTCAAAAAGTTTAGAGTCTGGTGTGAAATATACACCTGAACCAATGATGAACACAAGAGGCAGCATTTATTTAAATATTAAAATGTGGGGCAGCTAGATGGTGCAGTGGATAGAGCACCGGCCCTGGAGTCAGGAGTACCTGAGTTCAAATCTGGCCTCAGACACTTAACACTTACTGGCTGTGTGACCCTGGGCAAGTCACTTAACTCCAATTGCCTCACCAAAAAAAAAAAAAAAAATGTTATAGGGGCAGCTAGATGGCGCAGTGGTTAAAGCACCGGCCCTGGATTCAAGAGTACCTGAGTTCAAATCCGGCCTCAGACACTTGACACTTACTAGCTGTGTGACCATGGGCAAGTCACTTAACCCCCATTGCCTAAAAAAAAAACAAAAAAAAATGTTATAGAGTGGTCTATAAAAATGCTATTGTAATTTAAAGTAGAAGATTAATAAAGGCTTAAAGAATGAAGGTGGAGAGAAGAGGGATAACTAATTGCTGGAAGTGTTTAAAGGTATGAGTTCAACTAGATATCTTCTTTACCCGTCCAAGATTTTATCATTCCCTGCCTGCAAGGTCTTTACCCACCTCCCACCCTCAATCTAAACTTACCCTTATTGTGAGTTTACATAAAGGTATAGAGGCTGATGATGAATTGAATTAGCACCCCTTTTTCTTAAAAGTATTTGATAGAAATCAAAGCTTTAAGGCAACAGAATTAAGCTAATTAATGGTAGGGTTTCAGGCATCAGGTAGTCACGGGGGAAACTGAGAGGGTATTCTCCATTCTCAGAATTCCATCCTCCCCTGAAATCATACCATGTAGGCAGTCAATACTATTTTTAAAGCTGTTCATGGAGTCATTTGCTTACTTTGACATAAGCAACTCATAAGTGGGTGGGGAAGGGGGGTATAGGCTAGGGATAGGATTTCACCCAAAGAAATTACAAGGAATATCTTGGAACGCCATCAGATAAAAGCAACAACCAAATAGTAATGAGTGACTATGGAAGTATATCCAAGCCTACCTTTGTAAATCAGGCTGGGCAAATGGCCAGGCCACTAGACAATTTCCAGGGATGCCAGACCAGTGTTATCCCCCAGCCCATCCCTGATTGTCAGGTGGGAATTTATGAGCACTGCCAAGGAGATGCACAACTGCCCCTTTGGAAGTCCAGCCCTGGCTACTGTTACTATGGATCCCTTTATATTTTCTGTCTGATTGACAGAAACAATTGTGGACCAAAGCAAATGCTGTGAAGAAAAATTTCTGGCTTCAGGTGTGAGTTCAATTCTCCCTCTAAAGGTTGTTTTTTAAAGAAGTGTGTATATGCACACACACCCACACACGTGTCACACTGTGGTAGAGTGCGACAGAGGGGGGACAATCACACTGACTGCATGTCTTTTTCTGCCTAATGACAGCTAGGAAACTACATGTGGGTAGATTACAGTAAAAGATAAAAACAGGAGTTATTTTTCTATAGCTTTCTCATTTCTGCTTTTGGGTTCCTTCAGTTTTAAAGACTATTGTGCTGTCTTATGTTAGTCTGTGCTTTCATGGTTTCTATTGTTTGCACCTTTGTGGAACCCAGAAAATATTTCCTCTGAATAGTAAAGCTATTGCTTTTGTGTGTGAGCCTGAGAGAAAGTAAGAAAGTAAGAAAGTGAGAAGACCAACAGGGAAAAAGGGAGAAGCAGAAGGAGAGGGAAAAGGAAGAAAGGAAGGAGGAGGGAGGGAGAGGGAGAGAGAGAGGACGAACACTGGTGAGATAGTGTGCATGTGTGTCAATCTGAATGGAGCGGAAATTGATACAGCTGTTTTTGTTTATCTGTATCCATTTATAGAGTATGAAGGAAGTATCCAGCTTCCAAACTAGGTCATATCAGCCTTGTGATCAAACATAACCACAGGTGTATGGTGAATCAGAGAGTATTTGTTATGTAATTACAAAGTTTAGTGGCATGGCCAAAGTCATGGCAGGCTGCTCAATTTATGACCATGATTCATCCCCTTTTTAGACAGTTTCAATTCTGCAAAACATTTAGGAGGGGACATGGAGTGATAGAGTGGAAATAACAGTGAGCTGGGAGTCCAAATACCTGCCTTTGTGACTAATGAGATGCATGACCTTGGGCAAGTCATTTGTCCACATTGGGCTTCACTATACTTATAAGTAGTCTGGGGCCCACATCCACTTAAACTATGATTATTCTAATTATTTAATCATTGGTGTCCCTGCTTCTGTCTACTCCATCACTGGTCTATCTACAGAAATGCTAAAATAATCTTAAAGTATATTCCTGATCTTGTCACCCTCCTGTTCATAAATCTTCAGTCAGTCAGTGGACAAGAATTTTTCAAGTACCTATGTTCAAAGCACTGTGCTAAGTACTGAGGTTACAAAGAAATAGAAGGAAAGACTTTCCAACCCCCTAGGAGTTTATGTTCTAATGGGAGAAGACTACACAATGCATCAAAGGAAGCTGAACAGGGGAGGGAGAGTATGTGGTATTTATTGGTGGGAGAATGGTAGAGAAATGCTAGAGTGAGGCTTGGAGAGGAATGAGACATGACTAATCTGAGTGCCTTCCTTAATTGGAGTTTCCAGGAATCATCCAATCAAAGGAGATGCAACAGAGGTAGAGGGAACTTTCCACCTGTGAATCTGATAGCTAAAGTGAGGCATCAGGATAAAGAGCTGAGGCATGGTGAGTGAGGCTTCAGAATGGTAAAGGAAGTCAGGAATGCAACCAGGAGACAAATCAAACATCACTGGCCTCAGGGTCCTCCTTATATGAAGTTCAGGTTCTCTCTTGTCTCTAGGCTAAAGGAGAATTTCCCGAACCTGATGCTGAGAACCCTCCACAGTCTGGCTGCCTTCTACTTTAAGGACCTCATTTTGTATTACTAACCTTCCTTCACTTGGTGAAATCCAGCCAGATTAAACTACTTGCTGGTTCCCAAAACAAACATTTTACTTCCTGCTTCTGAATTGCATCAGACATCCCCTCTGCCTGGTTGCATGTGTTCCTCCTCCCATCTTCATTCATGGATCAGCTCAGATGCTCCCTCTTTCATCTTTCATGAAGTCTTCTTGTATCTCCCTAATTTGCTCATGTTCTTTGTCTTTGCTGTATTCTGCCAACAAAATATAACCCCCTTGAGGGTAGGGACTATTTTATTTTTGGTTTTGTATCCCTAAAACCCATCCCAATGCTTTATGTTAAGTAAGAGTTGACTACCCAGTGTCTGCTGAATTGAATTGTAGTGAATGATCTTTAAATTCCCTTTGGTGTCCTGGCATTCTATGATTCTGTTACTCTGTAATCCTGGTGTAACCAACTGCATATCATGTCTAACCTCAGTCCTTCGCATCCCCATAATAACCAGTATTCTCAAAATCTACTCTAAGGATTTACTCACCCTGAAGGGGACTGATTTCTGCATTCAAAGTATCTATGGATCATGCTGCTTCCTCACCTTTCTTTTGTCAGCAGAGGTGCTTTCTGAAGTTGGCACAGCAAGTGGCACAGATGGCCCCATCATCTGAGCGAGCATGCATGGCCAGACTCTATTATTTAGGTTAGGAATCATTGGGCCCCTTGCTGGGCATAGACTATGGGAGTGTCCGATAGCCAGCCATGCACCTAAGGACTTGTGTTGAATGAGCTATTAACCCCATGATGCTCACTTAAAAAAATTAAAAAGAAGAAGAAATTGACTTATTAGTAAAGGAAAGCTATAAAAACATGAAAATAAATCTAGCTAGCAATGATGGTTTTTCTATCTGGGGAGAAAAGAAGGAACCTTTAACATCCAATCAGCCTTTCTCTTACTATTTTCACCACCTTGATGAGGCTATCATCAAGTCTTGACTATCTATCTTCGTGTAGGTGAGCAGAAATAGGGATTATCCCAGGGTAATAAAAATCTAAGCATCATTTGTATTTTTCTTGGAAATGTGAAGATAGTTAAACATATATACTATATACAGCTAGCGATGAGTCCTCTTTATATCCCCCAAAGCATTCCTTTCTAATCCTACTGAAATACAGCTGTTGACTACTCCTTCCTCTGAATATTATATGTAATACTCATTTAGCAGCATTGCTTTAACACTTAGTATATAGACTGCCCTGCATTGTTACTTATCTTTGTAAACCTGAAAGCACCACATGGCTTTGAATTATTGTTACTTTCTTTCCCTTAATCATTGATTCAACAAATTTTTAATAAAAGACGTACTATGTGCAAGGCACTGATATGTGCTAAGGATACATAACCTAAACATAATAGAACCTGACCTCAAGGAATTTACCTTTTGTTGGGGGAAAGCAAAATATAGTAAACAGATTTTTAAAAAAGGGAAATAGTATGTGTGTCTGTTGTGTGTATGTGTATGTATGTGTGTGTATTGGTGGGGGGTTGCTAATGGAGGAAAGTAGTGATAGCATTAGAGAGAATAAGAATCAGTCTCCTATAAATAGGAGGTGAACTTCAAGCTAAGCCTTTCTGTTTCATAATGTCTCCACAAGGCTCTTTCAGTAAGGCTTTTGAGAATAGAGATCATGCTTTATTCCCCAACCCTGCCACCTTCAGCACCTCCCACAGTTCCCTACACATAAGTAACACTCGATTAATTTTTGTTGATAATGAAGGTGGCAGAGAGAATGTCCGTGGTTAATCCACTTGCAGATAAATCAAAGGCTCTGTATCTTTATTTCAAATCTTCCTATAAAAGATTGAGTCATTTCCTCAATAATAAGACATGTAAGTCTCTGATACAGAGTTGTACTTCTCCGACTTAATGGGATATATTCTATTAACTCTCTCCCTCTTCCCCCCCAAAAAAGAAAGGGGGATCGGGGGGAAAGATGACTTTAGTTTTGGGGGTGGCTTTTTTTCTTTCCAGAAAGAGCCTGAGGTAAACAAACCCTCAGTAAATGCTGCCACAGCACTAAGCCTGCACGATGAATTCGGCAGCCAGGTGCTGCCTCTCTCCTTTCGGTAGCATTTACACACAGCTGCATCAGCTTTTCCTTTCCATTTTGGTCAACTAAACTACAAATTCACTTTGCTCTACATGAAGACTCCCTTAAAAGAAATGAAATGCTGACAGCATCCCAACAAAATGCAATGAATAGGGGTGCTCACAAGCACTGGCTTTTTGCTTTGTAAATAGCTAGCCTGAGAAAGGGACCACATAAATATCACATGGATGTCATCTTTCTGATGGGATGCTCATAGTGCTAGCCCACCACTATCTCTGGCCCACGAGTTTAAAAAAAATTCCCACACTGCATATAGTAGGCTTTAATACCTCAGTGGGTCTGGAACATTATTAGTGTTATTATTCTCTCCACCCAGAGAAGATGTTGTTCCATTTATGCATTCACATCCTATGAAATTCAAGTTAATATTCTCCCATTGGTCCTACACAGAGTCACCCAAAGTACTGGAAGTCAGCCTCTAAGCCTTTTTTATGTTTCCTCTTTTTCTAATCATATAGTTTCTCAATCGTATTCTTTATGTCACTTCTTGAACTTAAGTTAGCGTTGAAAACGTGCTGTAGCTTACTTGTATCTACTTCATGTCTCACCACTGTCTTCTGGATAATCCACAGTTTTTATTTTCCAAGACTATCATCTTTACTTCCTGACCACCACATCGAAACCCTGATACCTCTACTCTGACCATCCTTCCAAACTACCCATTTATCCTTTTTTTAAAATGTTATCAATCTATAAGGAGTTAATTATTGAATTTTGTTGTTATTGTTCAGTCATGTCTGACTCTTTGGCAAAGATACTATAACAGCTTGCCATTTCCTTCTCCAACCCATTTTACAAATGAGGAAACTGGGGCAAACAGGGTTAAGTGACCTGCCCAAGGTCACAAGCTAGTAAGTGTCTGAGGCCATATCTGAACTCAGGTTCCCTATCCCTGGAACTGCCCTGGGGTTAGATAATGAACTTTTTCTTTATCTTGCCTTAACCCAGGCCTCCAATTTCACTTTCCTGCTACTAGATCCAAACAGTGCCAGCATCTGCCTTCATTCCCTTTTTGTTCCATTTTCTATGATGTCTTCCTCAATTAGAATGTAAGCTCCATGAGAGCAGGGATGTCTTGCTTACTGGTATTTATATCCTTAGAACTTAGGATAGTGCCTGGCACATAGTAAATGCTTTATAAATGTTCTATCTGTCATCCATCTACCTAAGATTTGCAAACAGACTATATTACAAGGAAAACATTTCTTTCTACAAGACAAGATTTTGTCCCATGGAGCAGCTTATGATCATTAAAAGTGTTGTTTAATTTTACAAATGCAATCCAGCCTATTCCCTATTTAATTCTGGGTGTATCTGTAATGACTGAGATACAGGTGGCAGTATAATAACTCAATGACTGGCTATCAAACTGCATAACCTACTCTGGACAACTTTTTCTAGACAATTCTGATAGATTTAGTTTTTCCTATTTGGATTGTTAGGCTACTCTTTTGTTTAGTATTCATGGATCTATTGAAGGGGTCCTATAGTGTTCTGAGGCTTTCCATACATTTTCATCTGCAAACAGAAACATCTGGGTGACCACATTATCTATAAGAAGTTCATGACAAAGATGTTTTCTGGCTCTAAGTCTATGATTCTATGACTCTTTTCAATTTAGAACTTCAGTAAGGTCATCTTTATCGGCACCTTTGACAACCAAGTATCACCCTGTTTTATACCTGTTTAACAGGAATCAGAGGGTCATTGAACAGTATTATTTCTGGGATTGCATTTATCTAAGAGTCAACATATGCATGGAGGAATCTCTTTGGAAAATCTTTAAGACTTTGCCTTCTCTACTTAGACTATTTTTCATTTTTTAATACAAAGAAAACTAAAGCTAAATGAGCATTTTTATTAGATGAACATGATGTGAATATATTTAATTCTTTAATTGTGTATTGACTGCTTTGTATATAAGAAGCTATTCTATTTATTTATAACCATTTATTGCAATAATATAATAGTTTCCTTCACATAAATAAGGATTAGGCCTCATACCTCCACTTTTTTGTGGGATGATAATAAGGGAAAGGATGAACATTTTTATCCAATAAGATCTTCATTAAATGCTGAGCATGCATCAAAAGTCTATAGATGTGGACCTACATTAAGAAATTTGAAGGCCAAATTGACATCATGGTCCAAAATGGCTGCCTTTTAAAAAGGGATTAAATAGAGATTTCAGATACTAAAATCAGAAAGTTTGCTCAATATATCTGTGTTTCCTCCATAAAGGGTGGAGGCAAACATCTTCTCTAACTAATCAATGATAAATTTAATTCACTAATTATTTATTAAACAACTGCTTTATGGAAAACAATGAGCCAAGTGTTGAAGAATATCAAACAGATCTGCTAATGCTCTCAGTTCTGTGGATGTTCAGTTCAGAAATGCATATCTTGACTCATCCATGTTTACCCAAACTGTAATTCACTTGTCCATGTACTACCAGAAATTTGCCACATGGAGTAAAGCCAACATGCTAGTAACTTTCTTTGCTTTCCACTGACATCTCAAGGTTACCAGTGGAGCCCTCAGACCATCCAAGCTTCCTTCTCCATCTTTATTTTTACTTCTACATTTCTCTCATAACATCTACTACCTATGTGCTATGTGTGGCAGCCTGCTTTCACCCACCATGCACTGATTCCCTGCCTTTTGAGTGAAACATGACTGTAATGTTCCATGGCTGGAATCATGAAAGAAATCTGACAAATCATCATATTAATATTTTTTAAAAGAAGTCTGGGGCAGCTAGGTGGCTCAGTGAATAGAGCACCCACCTTGGAGTCAGGAGTACCTGAGTTCAAATCTGACCTCAGACACTTAATACTTACTAGATGTGTGACCCTGGGCAAGTCACTTAATCCCAATTGCCTCACTTAAAAAAAAAAAGATGTCTGTATCTGGAAGAAGTTTAGGGTCATTAAGTTTTGGGTCTCAAATTTCCTGAAGCTTACAATTGTTCAAAAGTCTTATGATCATAAATATTAGATGAGGTATAACACAGGGAGATATATGCTTACCAAAAGCATTTGCCATTATCATGGAGGAGAACACAGTCCAAGTTGAAGAAGGATTTCCAGTGGATGGTAAACTCAGAGGTGGGATTTGAACTTTGGTCTTTCTGTCTCTGACGCCAACTCTACTTCAATATGGTAGGATAATATGGTAGTGATATGAAAGATGATAAAATAAAATGAGACCAAAGGTAAGAAGACCAGTTAGGAGACTATTTCAACAGCCCAGGAAGAAGATAATTAGGAACTGACTCTGGTGACAGTGGGATTAGAAAGAAAAGGATGGGTTCACAAGATACTGTGGAAAGAGAGGTGGTTAATTGATTGGACGTGGGAGAGGCAAAGGAGATGGAGAAATCAAAGATGGCACTCAGATTTTTATTATAGTTTGGGTCACCGAGAGTTTGGTGATACCATTGACAGAAATAATAAAATCAGAAGGAAGACTGGATTTTGAGGGAAAGATTATAAATTTGGTTTTAGATATGCTGATTTTGAGGTATCATATTGCATATACCCAAGAATAGAAATGAAACATCAGGAATCAGGATGTCATCTACATTATTGTACGCCACTAATTGGGGCACAGCTTGGCATTGATGGCTCCACCAGACACCAATCACTGAAGTTTCATGTTCAGCTCTCTGATTTAAGCCTTAATGGGTGAGAGATCACTTATCAGTTTTGTTAAGTGTGACTAAATGTAACATGGACCTGGGGTCTAGGAAAGGAGCCAAAACATGCAAGAATAGAAAATACAGTAATAAGACAAGCTGCAGGAAAGACCTTTTAGACAGAAGCTGCAGCAGCAGCACCTGCACAGATTGCAAGCTCACAAAAAGAAGGAGCTCCCTAGGGTGTATGTCAAAGACACAACCAAAGACAGTGGGGTTTGGTCAAGTTTTGCTTGGAGACCCAAAATTAAAATATATCCTGCTGGGATAAGCATACTTTGTCAGTGGGAACTTCACAGGTAGAGTATGTATGCCAATCAAATCTTTATGTGCTTTTCTATAATTGTGTATTTAAAGGAAAGAGGTTGGGTGAATGGGTGGGGGTGAAAAAAAGTCTACAATATACAAAGTGGAAATGACAGTTATAAAATGACTGCATACGGTCCTAATTAAGAATACCCAGGGGGTGGGGAAGTTAGAGGGGAGAATATCCCATCCCCATAAAAATCCTCTTATACCCATTTTGTTGCTGCCAAAATTATAAAATTAAATCTACATTATTTGGGTTTACATGAGAAGTTTTCTCCAATGGTTGAAATGCTGCAAGGTTAGGCCTCATTGGTCATTTCCACTGTAATATAAATGAGTTCATAAAATGGAGTCAAAATTGTACTAGACCAGAGTCAGACTCTAGTAGAAGGAGGTGATTTAGGCTCCCAAGATGTTTTTAAAGGTACTTAAAAATGTATGCCACGGGCAAGAAGTGAAGAGCTTTCACCTTTGTCTGTATATGTAATGCTTGGGCTTCATTTTCAATCACCTCTGTTCACTTTCTCTCTCTTACCTCCCTTCATTTTACTTTTGTTTTTCATTGACTAAATTGGTAGAACCTTCAAATAGTAAACTAGTGGAGAAAAAAAGGAATTGAGTGACTAAACTCTTTGTTCTCAACAGTGATCAGAGAAGAGGCTAGCCTGGCATCTTTGTATACATCAGTTTTTATAAGGGTGGACTAACTTTTCATTTATCAGTATGGTTTTTTCGTTCCAGAGATAATTTATCTGTGTGGTGATTACATCCCCATATTCTGGTTCTCTCATCAACTTGCCTACCATTGTATTATGTCCATGTACTACCATGTACAGATTTAGAAAATCTGTCTGCATTTAGACAAAGTGCTGAAGAGCACCTGAGAGACAATGAAAATTTCATTTCCCTCCTCACTGCAATGACTCAGCCAGGGTCAAAGTTCCTGAAAAAAAGGGGTTTTCTTTGTCTTCTCTGTCACATAGCACCAAAGCCAGTCCCAAGTCACCACCCCACAGGCTAGTTCTACCTACTGGGAATATTTATAGAATTCTAGACATGTGAAATACTTGAGATCTTAGAGATCACTTACTGATATAGTAAACTCCTATAAAGTTTCTACTATATGAAGAACACTGTACTAGGCACTGGAAGAAGTGAAAAATTTAGGGAAGGTACAGTCTCTACCCTTATGAATCTTAGAGAGAATAGTAAGATACAGACAGCTATAATACAATGTTGCTTGACTAAATGCCATTTGATATCTGAAGAGAGAAGCTCGTTATCAATCTCCACATTTTACACATGAGGAAACTGAGGGGCTAGTTACTAGTCCCATTGGCTTGTAGGCACTACCTAGTGATTAAATAAATAGAGTTAAGTCTACAGAATAGTCTCCCTGTGAATACTGCCCTACTGAATTTCAGTCTGTACTGAAATGGAAAGAATGTCTCTTCTCTCTAGCCACAGGTTTACTCTTAGGATAGGTAAACACACACAGCAGCCAGGTAGAATCAAGAAAAGCATAAAAGAAGGACACCTCTAAGAATGATACATTAAGCCACGTCTGTGTTTTTGGAAGCCAGCAGTGTGGGAGGAGAATGGCATTTGAGGAGACTTTGGCAGTGTGCCAACCTGAGTAATCTTATAACTGCTTGATTCTGATTCTGTGTTTTCAATGTGCCCTCCTTGTCCTAGCTCTCAGCTTTCTTTTGGACTCGAGAAAGTACTATTTAAATATTAAGCAGACTTAGAAATTCCAAACTCTTGACCTGCATGTGACTGAGAACAAACCCAATCCCAAGAAATCTCTTGTAAAAAGACAAGGTAAGGGAGAGTACTTTGAATATTAGTTCTTCTCAAGCCTCAGAGTTGATACCAGCCATTCCCTGTACTTGATTTTTATCAACTAGAGAGAGTGAGAACAGCACTTATCCCATAATACACAGTCCCTCCTCACCTAATTGCCTCTGTCTTCACCACTGGTGCTACAATGGCATAAATAGAACACTTCTCCATGTACAGGAGGGCTCTTCAGTCCCATATGCTCGTCTTGCAGTTGGGCACCCTCTCAATATGCATCACTGGTACAGTCACAAAAGCAAAACAATCATCCGAAGTCACAGAGAAGTCACTCTTGATGGAGTGCTATTCCCTGACCCAAATCAGTCTTTGCCTTTGAATCCGTTTATGTGACTAGTTATTTAGCAGACTGATTGCTACTATGGCAACTGCACATCCTGCTGCACAGACGGAGGCAGGAGTCCTTGATGCATTCCCTGCTCACATAGCTTCCCTTCTCTCTTTCCTCCCTCTGAATGCACTCTGTGCATGCCAAAAATTAGTGGGGGAGGTAAACCCTGGAGAATTAGTTGTCTATTATACTATAGACAGCATGGCTATGTTGGTATAAAGAAGATAAAATGAGGGACAAAGAGCTAAATGATATTTGTGTTTATCCCAGTGGCAGCCTAGGGTTAGAGGGTTGGAGGTAAGGATGGGGAAGGGGGTGAGGAGCCTGAGACATGCATTGCCATGACTGCTCTCCTTATCAGTTTTAAAAATTTCAGTCAAATGTCAATCCAGGATCATTCAGCTTGATATGCCCAGAGATAAAATATACTATTTTAAGTGATTCCAGAGTATTCTAGATATCCCTGTTTTCTTTCCCCTTCAATCCTTTGTGCCAAAATGGGAAAGACATATGGAATTAGGTCTCCTAGTTTATGTGAGTACTGTTGGCCTGCAAGGAAGCAAGAGAAGGATCCTTTGGGGCAGCAATTCGAAACTAATTTGTTCATAAAACACTTTTAAGCTTGAAATACATTGACAGAACCCATAAATGCTGGACTAGGGGTTCATGAGTTTATGGCATACCCCAGAGATAAGGGCTGGAAGTTTTGGCACAAAGCAGAAAAAAATAAACCTATTTTCATACTGAAAAACTTCTACAATGTGTTTTGATATGTACATAATTTTATATTTTGTATTCAATAGGAGAAAAATATTGCAAATGTGAAAATTTCGTTGTGTCACTGTACTTATATTATAGAACAATAGCACTCCATTGAATACAGTTTGGAAAACACTGTGCTGCTCATAGACAGAGCATTGGCAGATTTATGAAAGGTAGTTTGGGGGACATACCCCACTCCTCAGATATACTTGCTAGTCCATGATCATTTCTGATTGGGACCCTTAAGCCCCATCTAAGAATTAGGATTCCATTGAAATGTGTCCAGTACTTCTATATCTGCCTTAGTTAGTTAGTTCAGCCATTCAGAGATAAGGTTAGCAGGAGTTGAGGGAATAAAGCAAGACTTTATGTAGAAGGTGATATATGTCTCGAAGGAAGAGAGAAATTCTAGGAAAGAGGAAGGGGATACACGTTTATAAAGCACATACTTTGTGCCAGGCTCTGTGCTAAGTGCTTAACAAATCTCATTTAATCCTCACAGCTTTGGGAGGGAGGTGTTGCTATTAAAGTTGAGGAAACTGAGGCAGAGATTGTGACCTGCCAATGGCCACACCACTAATAAGTTATCTTGAGGCAGATTTAAATTTAGGTCTTCCTAATTCTAGGCCCAGCACTCTATCTATTACAAAACCATAGCTGCCCCACCCCAATTTTTTTTTCTTTTGAGTTGCAAATGAAGAGGGACCCAATGAAAAGGGATGGAGAAGAGAGAATAAGTAAGGTGGGTAAGTAACAAAAAGACCAGTTTGGTTGGGTTTTAGAGGGAAGGAGGAGGAATAATGTCCAACGAAGCTGGAAAGATAAGTTAGGGTAAGTTGCAAAAGGCTTTCTTTTCTCCTTTAATTTCTTTTCATTCTGACCTTAGAAAATACCAATTAAAATGAATATGTGTGTGTGGATGTACATAGAAGAGAATTGTGTGTGAAATGGCAAATTTCTTATAGAGCCTGCTTTTTAAAAATATACAAAAATCGAACGTGTAATTTTCAGATCTCTTCAGCTTGTTTGTGATTCCTTCTGGAATTCTTTCTTTTTTCTTCTCATTTAAGAGAGAGAGGGAAGAGAAGCTATCTCTACTTTCCCTCTCCATCCCACCTCCTGCTGCCCCCACTGGAAAAAGAAAAAAAAATCTCTAAAAATACATATGATCTAGAAAAACAATTTGCAACATTAACCATGTCCAAAAATGAATTCTCATTTTGCATATTGTGGACTTCAGCATTAGTACTCTGGAATTATGATTGGTCTTTACATTTATCAGAGTTCTTAAGTCTTTCAAAGTTCTTTGTCTTTACATTACTATTATATTTGTTGTTGTTATATAAATTGTTCTGTTTCTGATCACTTCACTTTGTATCAGTTTGTATAAGTTTTCCAAGGTTTCCCTGAAACCATGGCTTTCATCATTTCTTAAAATGCAATAATGTTCTATTTTATTTATGCAACAGAATTTGTTCAAACATTCCTAAATCTATGAGTCTTCCCCTAGTTTCCAGTAATCTGCCATTACAAGAAAGCAGTATTTAGGCAGCTAATTGCTAGAAGTAGAGATCCTAAAGCCAGAGTTAAGGCATGGCCTCAGGCATTTAACTAGCTTTGCGACCTTAGGCAAGTCACTCAACCTTTCTAAGCCTCATTTTTCTAATTTGTAAAACAGGGATAATATCTGTCTTCCAGAACTGTTGTGACATTAAAATGAGATAATATTTATAAAGCATTTTGCTTTATAAAGTATGATATAAATGTTAGCTATTATTATTGTGCATTATTATATTATATTATATTAATTAATTAATTAATTAATATATTATTATTATTATTATTGTGCATATGGATTCTTTTCTCTGATATTTTTAAGATATAGACCTATTAATAGTATTGCTGGATCAAAGGGCATGCATGCAGTTTCATGATTTGGTGTGCATTATTATTATTATTATTATTATTAAACCCTTCAAGGTTTCAGAACTAAAGAGAGGAATTTATATCTTATCCTATAGGCAAAAGGGAACCACTGGAGTTTACTGAGTAGAGTAGAGACATGGTTAATCTGTGATTAAGAAAAATCACTTTGGAAACTATATGGAAGATGGATTCTACTGGGGAGAGATTTGAGGTAGAAAGACCAATTAAGAGACCATTGTAATAATCTCAGTGAAAGGGAATGATATTACTAGTTGTATGACCCTGAGGGAGTCACTTAACCTCAATTGCCTTGCCAGAAAAAAAAAGAAAAGGAAGAAAAAGAGAAAAGGAATGAGAGGTAGTAGCTGTGAAACAGAAAAGGGAGTTGGATTCAAGATATGTTGTAAAGGTAAAAACAGGAAGATTTTATAACTGATTGGATATGTAGAATGAGGGAAAATGTCAAGGTTAAAAACCTGGGAGAATGGTGCTACCTTCCATAGAAATAGGGAAATTTGGAAAAGGGATGGGTTTGGATAAAAAAAAAAACGGTTTTGTTTTGCATAAGTTTAGTGTGATATGTCTCCAGGACATCCTATTTGAAATGTCCAATAAGTAGTTTGTGATACAGGACTAAAGCTCAGTGGAAAGAAAAAAGTCTAGAAATGTAATGAGTCCTCTGCATAGAGATGATTAAATTCATGGGAATAGAGGAATTAACCAAAAGGGAGTACAGAAAGAGAATAGAAGAGGGCATAGGATAGAGCTTTATGAACATTCATAGTTTGGGAACATGATATGGATTATAAGTCAGTAAATGAAACTAAGGAGGAATGATTAGACATATAGGAAGAGAATCAAGAGAAAGTCAGAAGAGGAAGTATACAAGAGGAGAGGGTGGTCAACCAAATCAACTATAGCTCTGTGTGTGTGTGTGTGTGTGTGTGTGTGTGTGTGTATACACACACTACTATATATATATATGCAATAAAATTATATGTGGTCACCTTATTTCTGTCCCAAGTTTGGGAAAAATTAGCTGGGGTTTCTAATATATTGCTACTTATAAATTAGAAGCTTTAGCACCAATTTGGGGCATTAAGGATTTATTAAAACATACCAAATATTAATAAAGAGAGAAATTTAAAAAGGCCTATCTAGCCTAGAGGAGAGATAGAGCTCAGCCTGGTTTCCTTCTTTCTCCAAGTCCTCCACCACGAGCGAGTATGTGAACCTCCCCACCTCCCACTCTCAAAGAGAGCCAGCCCTTGCATCCAGCTCCAAGCTAATTGACTAGCATCCTTCAAATCTATTGGTATACTGGACTTGAGAGTGGTCCATGAGCAGAGCATGCTGAGGTCAGAGTTCAGAGAATACACCCTCTGAGGGCCAGACTTTTTCAGGTAGGTGTGTGTTTTGTTTTGGTTTTTTGATGGGCAATGGGGGTTAAGTGACTTGCCCAGGGTCACACAACTAGTAAGTGTCAAGTGTCTGAGGCCAGATTTGAACTCAGGTACTCCTGAATCCAGGGCCGGTGCTTTATTCACTGTGCCACCCAGCTATTTTCTCACAAACCCCCTTGTGCTTTGTTAAGAAACATGGTTTCCATAAATGAAGCAATAATATTACAAATACTTATAAAGGGTTCTCTGATGACTAACAATGTAAAATGGAATGAAAAGAGAAGAGAATTTGAGTGACAAATTGAAAAAAAATAAAGGGGGCAATCCTCTTTAGGAAGTGGATATTACAAATAGTGTATGCAATAGGAAAAGGAAAACAGGAAAATATCCATTTAAGTCTTTGGAAGTCTTTTCTCAGATGATTCTTGGGATGTCATCTGGGTTCTGGCTCTGGATTCTAGACATAGTCTCAGGTGTGGTTGTAGAGAAGTCTCTCAGGTGTGGATGGAATTTGGAATCAGGCACCCAGGGAACATTGTGGATTGCCTAGTCCTCCATGCTGCTGGAAAGTTTCCTACAAAATTGATCTTAAAACAAATTTAAATAGCTTTGAAAATGACCAAATCAAACAATGAGAGTTCTCAAAAACATATGTCTAAGGAAATTCAGAATCTTTTAGAGATTTTACAATTATGTATTCTCCAGTTGTTACATATGAAACAGATATAATAAAAACAAAAATTAAAACATTTTTTAAACTTAATATTACCATAAACCCCCCATGGAGAATAAATTGAGAAGATGTAATATAAAAGTTGTCAGATGAATTTCAATTATAATAACTTATAACAAAAGTGGATGTCTCCTCAAGTTACTTGCAAGAGGGTCCATAAATTATGCTGGTATGCCCTTCTTTAATACAGGGCTAAGACAATTGTGATATTAATTAATAAAAGGATTTATATCCTGGTTTCATCACTTTTTGTATCATATGCCTAATTATCCTCATGCCATTATGAGAAATTAAAGAATATGGTATAACTGGTAACAGGTGTAAAGGTCAAATCCAACATTGCATCCATCATGACATCTGATATAATTATGGAGTTACCATAAAAGAACAGAGAAGTAAGAGAAATGAGTGTTGCCAAACTTCGTGGCTCTGCAGACAGCCAATGCAGTATGTTAAGGGGAAACTGAGTCAGGCTTAATCAGATGCATGGGATTGAGACATCCATGGCATCAGGCATATAGGGATCAAAGTCGAGTGTACAATGAGATGGCTGGGATGAAAACATCCGGTCACCTATATTACATAGCTGAAACATCTGGTGCCATGCGGGGGAGAAATGAAGCCAAGAGATTCCAGTCTCAGCTCTTGCCAAAGGCCATTCTCTCAGCCTTCCCCAAGGCAACGTCCTTCATGCATGTTACCCCTCCTGTGACAGTTCAATGCCTGCTCTTGTATATATTCCACTCATGGATGGCTGGCATCTTGGCTACTCTGATCTGATAACTCAGAATAAAGGCAATTAATATCTCAAATGGTAAATTCCCATAATCCAAGGTTCATATGGATTTAACAAATGAGAATATTGATGAAAGCAAAAAATGTGAATTTGCTTTATGACTTGGGATATAATATACAACCCTTTATAATTGTTTGTAATTTCAGTCACTGCTTCAATTAAGAAAACTGATCATTTTTAATGAAGCACAGGGGGGATTGTGAGAAAATTATTAATAATAGGGTGTTTTGGGGCTCTATGAAACCCAGAGAGCCTGGCCAGACCTTTCTTGGGGCCAGCCCAGAGTCATGAGAATTTCAAAGGAAATGTGGTTGGACCTTGGACTGTGATTAGGGATTAAAACCACACCTACCTGAAGGCTTTTTCCCTCAGAGGGCTCTGTACTCTGACATCAGCCAGACTACTCTCAAATCCAGTAAAACAATAGATTTGAACAATGCTAGTCAATTAGCTTTGAGCAATGTGTAAGGGCAGGCTATCTTCCTACCTGCAGCAAGCTTACACAGTGACTCACTCTTTTGGCCCGGAAACTTGGTGAGAGCAGACACAGCTCACTATGGTTCCCCATTATCTCTCTCTCTTCTTTCCTAGTTAGACTGTCCTAACTTTCAGGGCCATGTGCTTTTTTTTTTTTACTAGCATAAATGCTTAATGTCCCCAAACTGGCACAGTAGCCTCTAATTTCAAACTAACAAATATATAATAAACCCCAGCTATGTTCCCTAAACTTGGGACAATTGTAGGGCAACCATATAATTTTAGTCACCACAATATATAGCTATAGTATATATATATGTGTGTGTGTGTGTGTGTGTGTGTGTGTGTGTACACATATATATAACTGTAGTAGATATATAATATATATCTGTGTATATAATATATATGAACTACAGAGCTGTAGTTGATGTGGTTGATCACCTTCTCCTCTTGTATGTGTGTGTGTTAAGATAGATAGATCAAGGACAAACAACCATATATATATGTGTATGTGTGTGTATATATATATATATATATATATATACACACACACACACACATATATATATATATAAAATGTGTGTATGTATATACACACACACACAGAGCCATATATAGCAGGGTGTATATGAATGAAGGGCAAACATATATATGTGTGTGTGTGTGTGTGTGTGTGTGTGTGTGTGAGTTTGTCCAAATGTGTTTGTGTATGTGTGTGTTTGTCCTTTGTTCTTGAAGAGGACCATGACATCAGGGTAATGTCATGACTTGCAGTGAATTGGATTTAAATGAGGGAGGGCTGTGCAAAGTTACCAACCTCACTCCTTCAGAGCCATCTGGGTCCAGTGGCAAGATATAGATCAGGATGACTGGAGATGACCTTGGTTGTTTGAGGCAATTGTGGTTAAGTGACTTGCCTAGCATAGCTAGCAGAAAGGCAAAGAAGGATGAGAAAAAGGAATTTGTCCATAGAGTGATGTGGATACATAAAGAACTCCCTAATCTACTTAGATTTTTTTAAATGTACACACACACACACACACACACACACACATATATATATATATGTGTATATATATATACATGCACACACATACACATGCATGCATACATATGTACATACATATATACATACTCTTCCAGCTATTTGTGTGACCTTGGGGAAATTACTTAACCTCTCCTAGTCTTATTTCCTCATATGTGAAATGATGACCTAGATGACCTCTGAGGTACACTTCAGCCCCAAATCTATGGAGATGGCTAGTTGGAAAAAAGGTGAATGAATACAACAGCAAATAAAAATGCTCCCAGAATCTCCAGGAGATAAAAGGTGCTTCATCATCGCTTTTAAGTACTGTTGTCCTTACAGGATCATCATGTATCCATTTTTATGTCCCATTGGGAGGCTTGGCCTTGGACCCTGGAATGATCACTTGCTCAAATCTCATTAGTGCTTACTCTACACAACTAAGAACTGGTGTATTGTGTTAAATTGACTGACACAAACAACTATGCTTTGTCTAGAAATAGAAAATGTAATTTTCTTTAACAAAATAGAACATGGGAAGTGGCAGGGGGAAATGTCATGTTCAGAATAAAGGTTTGGCAGGGGAGAAAGGTTAAAATCAATCACCCCCCAAGGGAAAAAAATCTGTAGTTTTCTATAGTAATTATTCATTTCAAGTCATGGCAGTAAATCAGGGCAGTGGATTCTGAAGCCTTAAACTTCTTTAAAAATGAGGATAATTCGTTGCTGAGATTGTTAACAACATGATGCAAAATTCTATGGAGTTGCTTAAAAGGAGCATAGATGGCTTATTGAAGCAAAATTATCAGAGCTCCATCAATAGCAGCTTGAAATTATCTTCTCTAATTAGAATTAGATTGGGGGGGGGCGAGGCTAGAATTCTCAACAATGACCACCTGTGATATAATTGTCAACCTAATTCAATTCCTATGATTTGAAAAAGTAAAATATATTAAAATTAAAAAAAAACTATTAGCCCCTTCTCATTACTTGTGGTTAGTAGGCCTTTCCCAAACCCTTAGTCTGAGGTTTCCTCAGATCACAGAATTATAAGAAGGTTTTGCCTATATTCAAAGTCTCTTAAGTTCCTGAAGATATTCCTGGTCTTCTATCCAACATTTAAGTAGCAAATAAAAAGGATTCTCCTAGTGAGAGTACTGATAATAAGATTTTTCCAAAGAAGTTGTGGCATTTCTACTTGTAACATGTACTTTATTATACCATATTGTTGCATGAGCACTCTCTATCTCTCTTTCTCCCTCTGTCTCTGTCTCTGTCTCTCTGTCTCTCTCAAACACACACACACACACACACACACACACACACACACACACACACAAGACAAACATGATTAGTGAACTACAGTCCCTCTGAAGACTTAGTTGGGAATTCCCAGTGAGGAATGCCCTCCTATCAGTATATATCAAGAACTTTTCTGTGGGTCATAGTCTTTAAAAGTGGCCTCAAGGAAATGGTCAAAGTATATGAACAGGCAGTTTTCTGATGAAGAAACCAAAGCTATCTATTCCCATATGAAAAAATGCTCTAAATCTCTAATGATTAGAGAGATGCAAATTAAAACAACTCTGTGGTACCACCTGACACCTATCAGATTGGCTAAAATTAAAAAAGGGAAAATAATAAATGTTGGAGAAGCTGTGGAAAAATTGGAACACTAATGCATTGTTGGTGGAGCTGTAAACTGATCCAACCATTCTGGAGAGCAATTTGGAATTATGCCCAAAGGGCGATAAAGCTGTGCATACCCTTTGACCCAGCAATACCACTTTTGGGTCTTTTTCCCAAAGAGATCATGGAAAGGGGAAAGGGACCCACATGTACAAAAATATTTATAGCTGCTCTTTATGTGGTGGCAAGGAATTGGAAGCTGAGGGTAAGCCCATCAATTGGGGAATGGCTGGACAAGTTGTGATATATGAATGCAATGGAATACTATTGTGCTGTAAGAAACGATGAGCAGGAGGAGTTCAGAGAAACCTGGAGGGTCTTGAGTGGACTGATGATGAGTGAGATGAGCAGAACCAGAAGAACATTGTACACAGTATCATCGACATTGAGTGTTGATCTACTGTGATGGACTATATTCTTCTCACCAATGCAATGGTACAGAAGAGTTCCAGGGAACTCATGATAGAAGAGGATCTCCAAATCCAGGAAAAAAAAAAATAACTGTGGAGTAGATGCTGAATGAACCATACTATTTCTTTTGTTTTTGGTGCTGATGTTTTTCTATTTTGAGGTTTTTCGTCATTGCTCTGATTTTTCTCTTATAACATGACGAATGCAGAAATATGTTTAATGTTATTATGTGTGTGTACATATCTATCTATCTATCTATCTATCTATCTATCTATCTATCTATATATATATATATAAAACCTATATCAGATTACCTGCTGTCTGGGGAGGGGGGAGGGAGAAAAATCTGAAATTGGAAAGCTTGTATAAACAAAAGTTGAGAACTATCTTTACATGTAACGGGAAAAAAATAAAATACTTTATTAATTTTTAAAAAGTGGCCTTAAGGGGGCAGCTAGGTGGTGCAGCAGTGGATAGAGCACCGGCCCTGGATTCAGGAGTACCTGAGTTCAAATCTGGCCTCAAACACTTAACACTTACTAGTTGTGTGACCCTGGGCAAGTCACTTAACCCCAATTGCCTCACTAAAAAAAAAAAAAAAAAGTGGCCTCAACTTAACCAAGGTCACAGAGCCAGCATGTATAAGAGGGAGAGCTTGAACTCAGGCCTTCCTGACTCTAAGACCAGCCATATCTACCATACTATGGCTGCTGTTCATTTTTGTTGTTGCTCTGTATATATTGTATATTTAATTTTGGGGGTTCATCTTATTCTCTACCACCTCTTCCCTGCAAAGAATGTAGGTGCCTTGAGGGAGGGGATGTTCTGTTTTCATTTTTATACCTCTAGCATCAAACAAACAAAGTAGGTGTTTAATTCATTTCAGCATAAGAATATTCTTAGGAAATCAAATTGAATTTGTTACAACATCTTTCATTCATTCACTAAGACTGTTGAAGACCTGGGTTCAATTCCTGTTTCTAGCACATATTGGCCCTGTTACACTAAGTCACTGAACCTCCTGGCCACTCTTTATGTTAAGACTCCCAAGTGCAGAACAGTGGTAGATCTTCTTTGGTAGAGTGATTTTCTACACTAGGAATCCCCTAAATCAACTGTAAGATTTTAGGATCACATTCATTAAATAAGGGTATTAAATGAATATAATGTATTAGAATTTCGTTCATTTAATAAGAGTATATGTTAAGTTAAAATTCATTCATCTAAGCATAATCTTATAATGAAATTAGTTATTTTCCTAGTTTGTATAGAGTTTAAGGGGGTATATAGCAAAAGTGAAGGGTCACAGGCAAATATAGAGGGAAATGTCAGGTCACTATATAAATAACTGATAGCAAGATAGTACTCTACAAAAGCAAATAGATTATCTAAATGCATAAACATATTCACAATATCAGGATGCATTAGTAGGAATTATGATGACCTTTTCACATTCAGCACTGGAGAGATGCTGATACGGAGAACATACACAAAGGCCTAGTTTATGGGATCATATATTTAAAGCTAGAAGGGACTTTAGAAGCCATGAAGTCCAAACCTCTCATTTTATAGATGAGAACAGAGTTAAAGAGAGAGATTAAGTGACTTGCCTATTGTCATACATGAATCTGGGGTAGGATCTGAACTCAGGTCTTTTTGTCCAGTGTGATAACTACTGTGGCACTACTCCACAACTAAGAGAAAGAATACAGCATTATCTAGACATTGTCCTCCACTTCATACTGTTTTCCTTTTTTGTACTCTGTTACAGGCAGCTAGGTGGTACAGTGGTTACAGTGCCAGGTCTAAAGTCAAAAAGCCTCATCTACCTGAGTTCACATCTGGCCTCAGACACCTACCTCAGACATCTAGCTATGTGACCCTGGACAAAACGTTTAACCCTGTTTGTTTCAGTTTCCTTATCTAAAATCAGCAGAAAGAGAAAATGGCAAACCACTCCAGTGTCTTTGCCAAGAAAACTCCAAAGCGGGGGTCACAGAGGTTGGACATGGTTAAACAACAACAACTCTATGGTACGGTTCAATAAAATGACTTGCTGTTCCTTAATTTTGTCTTACCTCAGTGAAAAGGGCATTGCATTTGGAGCCATAGACCAAATATTTAAATCCTACTTCTGTCACAAAATCTATGACCCTGGACAAGTCACTTTCCTTTTTTGTGCCTCAGTTCCTTCATTTGTAAAATGAGTTGAAATCTATTGATTTAATTGATTGCTATTATGAGATCATATTAACTCAATTTTCTGTGCATTTTTGCAACTTTGCTGTCCATCTCCATATATTTTTATAGTGGAGTATCTCCCAGTATATAGGGTTTATATAATGCTCATACACACAAAGAGTATGAGTTAGATAGAAAGGCATATTCCTTGGTAGTGAAGATTACTAAGCAAAAGTCCTGTTCCTTTTGTCCTGTCTGGTATAGCCAAAAGAGTACAGTATTGACAGTCACAAGACTTGGATTTGAATACCAACTCTTCCATTTACTCCTTATGTCATCCTGAGCTAGTTACATGATCCCTCTGACATTCATTTGTAAAATGAAGGGATAGACACAATGACCTTCTTTCAGCTTTAAATCTATAAGGTTTTTACCATACAAGGAATATTAGAGATAAAATGTAGTATAAAAGACTAGAATGATTCAAGCTCTACCACTTTGTGCAAGATGACTTTGACCTTCTATGACCTTGAGCAACTCCTGACTCTTCTGGGGACCTCAGTTTCCCCATAAGTAAAATAAGAGTGATGGACCAAATAATTTCCCATTTTGATTTCTATGATCCAGCATTTTGAATCTATGATCCTTAAGTCTTGTAGCAGATTAACATAAACACCAAAGAGGAGGATACCTCAGGGCCCCTAAGTTTGAAGAGACCCAAAGCTCTAATTTGCATTATAAATTCCACTATATGTAATAACTCATTATGTATTATCATTGGAGGGAGGCTTCTTGTGATAGAAGCTCCTAGACTCCACCTGTTTCTAATCTTAGCCCCAGAGGAGATCAATTGCTATACTTGTATCTGATTTTATTCTCTCACCCTTCAAAATTATAGTTTCCACATTTCACAAATACAAAAGGTGAATTGCTTTCTCTTATCTTATAAGAATGCCTTGAGATGTAAGACTGTCTATCTAGACAATGACCTGAGATCTTTAGCAGAATGAATCTATCAGAATACCAAGGACTTCATCTATGGACACAAGGAGCATTTAGCTCCAATCATTGACTAACAAAATTTTAAAGGATCAAAGAGAAACCTGGAGGCCATCCAATTCTACCTTTTCATTTAACATATGATAAAACTGAGCCACAGAAAAGTAAAGTGAGTTGCCCAGGGTCACATAGCTACTCAGAAGTGAAATTTGAACTACACAATACTGCCACTGGGTCTTAATTGTTAGGAACAATGATACTGGAATAGAATTACCTCTCTTAAGTAAACTTAACTATATGACTTGGGCCAGTCACAAATGAAATAAAACACTTTATAAAATGTGTCAAATATTAAATTTCCAACTCCATATATGCTAATATCATTATTTTGCTAACAAAAAAAGGCAATATAAGACTACCCAAAAAACCTAGAGTAACTCATATTTATAGATTTAAGTTTTATAAATCACATTCTATCCCCATAAAGTCAAAGATATATTAACTTTCCATTTTACGCATATGGAAATTAAGACTGAGTGCTTAAGTGACTCGTCTAGGGTCACACACAGTTAATGTCAGAGCCAAACTGGAGTCCATGTCTTGTAGTCAGAGACTACAAGACCATGTTATCT
This sequence comes from Dromiciops gliroides, assembly GCF_019393635.1. Taxonomy (NCBI): domain Eukaryota; kingdom Metazoa; phylum Chordata; class Mammalia; order Microbiotheria; family Microbiotheriidae; genus Dromiciops; species Dromiciops gliroides. The sequence continues at coordinate 566,866,954 of NC_057861.1, read as the reverse complement.
ATACTTCATTCATTCATTCAAAAAAGCATTTACTAACCACCCAGTATGTGCCATACACTGATAGGAACAGGGTATACAAAAAACAAACCAGTCTTTTCCCCCCAAGAAACTTAATTCTGTTGATGGGCAATAACATTTACATATATAAGGAAATACAAAACATATAAGTGATTTCAGGGCCAGGGAACAAGTCTAATATGAAAACCAGTATGACAACAAAACAGTGGTTCCAAAGGGAATGAGAAGTGTAAGGGTAGCAAAGGATGGGAAAGGAACACTGGAACCATGGTCTTATTAATTAATAGGCTGATATTGATAGGATGAGTGGGTGGTGGTCAGGGAAAGAATATTCAGCATATTTAGCCTACAATTACTAATCAGAAAGATTTCAAGTAGAGTCATAAAGTATATAGTCATACCCTTCAGGATAGCTAAGTTACTATTTATTTGAAAAGAGAAGGAAAGTAAGAACAGGAGGTAGGAATTGTTGAAGTCCTAGAACCTGGCTAGTTAACAGTCATGTTGGAGGCAGTCAACCCCAACTACGCGTTTCCGCCAGAATTCATTCTGATGAACAGATTTTCTCATCCATGGTGGGGTTTCACAGGAAGATTTCTATTTGGGGGCTGGAGTTGGTGTGGTTCACATATATGTGTGAACTTGGCCAAATTGATTAAACCTTTCCTCATAAAATGAGGAAATTGAGCTAGATGGTTACAAAGTCTTGCTGCTCTAAAATTCTTTGATTCTGTTCTAAGAAAAAATGAGATTAAGAAGAATGATATCTTCTCAAGCCAGGCTCTATCCAGGTCATTCCTGAAAGCAATCTTATTCCCTGAAAGTATTATATATGTGCAACTAATAATGTTGTTTGTTTGGGTTTTTTTTCAAAGAGGACCAATGCTATTATGAGAGTGATATCTTGACTATGGGTGAACTCTATTTAAGTGAGGCAGAATTGCACAAAGTTATCAGCCTCAATCTCTCATCCAGAGTCATTGAAGTCCAGTGGCAAGACAAAAGTCAAGACGACTGGTGATGACTGGGGATACAGTGGATGACCTTCAATGTTTAACCAGGCTCTAAGTGTTCCATAGCACCTGCTTCAGACTCCTTCATGTCCTTTGGAAGAAATTGTTCTCATTTGTCCATTCTGCCAGGGGAAGTCTTCACATGCTTGGGGTAGACACCCCCCTAACTCACAGACAGGTTTGAGGCCCATCAGTTACCCTCAACCTGGTTTATTCCATCTGCCCAAATGGTTTTACCAGGGTGCGGCCTTTGCCTATCTTAAAGCTCTTTGGAGTCACAGTTGAGAGTTGGCTGGTAGGTGAACACCAAATAGTAGACAGGAGAAAGAATATTCTGCATCTTTATTGCTTTTTATTGACCAACCAAATAAGAGGTGGAAAGAGGTTAGTTAGATGCTTAGTCTGTCTCTCTACTTATTTACTCATAATTATTCGGGACCCTAAAATAAAAAGAATGATTTTCTTCCTTTATCATTTTGGTCAAGCATTAAAGGGGATGAAGCAAAGAACAATGCAACCAGAACCACCCACAGCTTGGAGAAATGAAAAGTAAAAATCTCTTCTTTCAGGTCAAATCTAACTGACATAGCATAGATAAGTATAAGCTGCAAGGGGAGAGACACTCATGGGCATTTGAAACGAGGGAGGGAAGTTATTTTGGGTTTCTTTCACCAAAAATCTATGACATATTTATGCTTTGTCATCAGCCTCCTGAAACTCTCTTTTTTTAAGATTCTCCCTTGCAGAAAAGCTATTTGCTGATTGGCTAAAGCAGACTCTGTTTCCTATCAAAACCTGCTGTCAAAATACTGTTTCACCTGAGCCCTGGGGGCAACCTCAAACAAATAACTTCTTTTCTGATTGTAGCCAAGGAGTTTAAGATCCATTCTAAATCGAGCTGGAGTTATTTGAAAATCGGTTTCCCCTGAGCCCTAGAGCAGTTTCAGAGGGAAAATAGTATGGGACCTGCCACTCAGTGCACTGCCTGTTCACAAAAGAGGTGTATATAGCTTGCTGTAGTACTCTTTCAAAAAATAATGAATAACAACTATTTGTTGGGGGGGTTTTACATTCTATTTTTTAAATTTTGAGTTCCAAATTCTCTCCTTCTCTCCCTTTCCCCACCTATTGAGAATGTAAGCAATACAATATCAATTGTTGTTTAGTTGATTGTGTTTGACTCTTCATGACACCATTTAGGGTTTTCTTGACAAAGGTACTAGAATTGTTTGCCATTTCCTTCTCCAGCTCATTTTACATATGAGGAAACTGAGGCAAACAAGGTTAAGTGACTTGTCCATGGTCACATAGCTAATTAATGTCCAAGGCTGGGTTTGAACTCAGATCCTCCTGACTCCAGAGGTAGCTAGGTGGATAGAAAATCAGTTCAAATGAGCTAGAAAAGGAAATGGCAAACCACTCCAGTATCTTTGCCAAGAAAACCCCAAAATGGGAACATGACTGAACGACAATTAACAACCTCCTAAGTCCAGGCCTGGCACTCTATCCACTGTACTACCTAGCTGCCCTACATGATATCAATTATACATGTGGAATGACTAATGAATCTTAGAACTGGAAAGGGTCTGAGGCCAATTAGCCCCACCCTGAATATCTGTCTAGTCCCTATCTGAACACGAATCCCTTCTACAACATACCTTAAAAGAGGTTTTTTTATCTTTTGCTTGAAGACCACCAGTGAAGGGAAACTCACTAACTTGTATGGCAGCCAATTCCATTTTTGGCTATCTTTAGTTGAAAGTTTTCCCTTCCATCAAGCCAACGTGTGCCTCTTGACAATATCTCCCCATTTCTACTTCATTCTGCCCTCTGCAGCCAAACAGAATAAGTCTAAATCTCTTTTTCACACAACAATCCATCAAAAATTTAGAAGATAGTTATCATGTTTTCCCTAGATGTTCTTTTCTGTAACTTAAATAGGCCTATTTTCTTCAACCAGTTCTCATATAGCATCATCTGTAGGATGTTCACCATCCTCCTTGAAGATGGGGAATAGCTCACCTAGGTATTTTTACCCCCAGAGCTTAGCAATGTGTCTAGCACAGAGTAAGCATTTAGTAAGTCCTCCCTTCTTCCCTTCCTCTTCTTTCTTCCTTTCTTCCTTCTTTCCTTCCTATCTGCCTTCCTTCTTCCTCCCTCCTCCCTCCTTTCCCTTTCTTTCCTTCCTTTTCTCTTCCTTCCTTCCTTTCTTCCTTCTTTTCTTTCTTTCTTCCCATTTCCATGCATTCTGGTTGCCCTCTTCTCAGTGCTCTCCAGTTTTTCAACACACTTCCTCAAATGTGTTATTCAAAACTAGATGTAAAATGTGGATTATAATTCTTTGTCTACTTCATGGTATTGTAGTGGAAAGATGGTTTTTTTTTGGGGGGGGGGCAATGAGGGTTAAGTGACTTGCCCAGGGTCACACAGCTAGTAAGTGTCAAGTGTCTGAGGTCAGATTTGAACTCAGGTCCTTTTGAATCCAGGGCAGGTGCTTTATCCACTGTGCTGCCCGCAAGATGGTTTCTTTAAAAAAAATAATAAACCTGTGTGTAAACATGAATATTTCTATAGATGTCTGGCTAGTCTTATGTTACCATTTTTTTTTTAGCAAAATGTTTTATTATTATTTCCTAAAAAACAATCAATACTAAGTGGCAAAATAGAGTAGTGGAGAGGGCACTGGACTTCGACTGAAATGTAGTCAGACCAGGGCAAAAGTGGTAACAGTGCTAGGCTTTGAGTCAGAAAGACCTGAGTTCAAATTTGAATTCAGTTGCTTAATAGCTGTAATGGGGATAATAATAATGGGTGATGATAATACTGTCTGTCTCCCAGGGGATCAAATGATAAAATACTTGTAAAGCACAGTACTCAATAAATGCTTATTTCCTCTTCAACCCCTTATTCCTCTCTTAATATAATCTAAGATAACATTGGCTTTTTGGGTTGCATAATCATTTTATTGGCTCATATCAAGTTCAGAGTTCCTAAAACCTCCAATTTATGTAATAGCCAACTAAATGGATTTACTTTTATAGCATATGCTCTGGACTTCCTCTCCCAATCCCTAATTACACTGGCAGGTTAAATCCCTGGGAGGTAGCTTCTTCTTGTCCCCTCAGAGATCTAAAAGTAGTCTTTAGGGGTTGGGGGTCAGTCTTTTAGTAATATCTCTCATGAGCCTCTACTGGTGTGTTTCCTCCTTGATTATTAGTAGATATTCAGTTAGTCAACCATATTTACTTAACTTTTAGGAAGAGGTAGTTACTAAGGTGGCATAGTAGAAAGAATTGGTATAAAAGTAACTGATACATTCTCCAACTGGCACATACATAGTTGAGGGGAAAGTAAGCTCAGGCTGTAATTCATAGCCCCTAGTTACTGGGAGTCATTTTCTCCCTTTCATGGGGTACTCTTTATGTTCTCTTTAGGCATATGTAGCTTCTCTGATGGTCTCTTTATTGATTGTCTCAATTGATCCCTTCCCCTTATACTTTATTACATATTTAGTCTTTGGCCAAGAGCAAATTGGTATTCTCCCTATTGCAGAATTAGAGCTGAATGATATTTCCAAGCAAAACTGTATCTAAATCACTTATGTACACTGTATTTACTCTCCTTAGTGAAATATGATTTTCCCTTAGCAGGAAATAAAAAGGGTCATGGTCTCCATATTTAAGGAATGACACTGAAAAACCAGAGATTATCCAGAGGAGAGTGTCCAGGACTGTGTTGTAATAAAAATCTATGATAATGAGAAGCTGAGACACAAAACTCAAAGCATAATCAATTTATTAGTGAGGCTAGCAAATGCCAATAAATGGGATACATGGAATCTCAATAGTCAAGGATACCTCTGATAGCCAGAGCTACCTTTTTTTTTTTTTTTTTTGTGAGGCAATTGGGGTTAAGTGACTTGCCCAGGGTCACATAGCTAGTAAGTGTCAAGCTTCTGAGGCCAGATTTGAACTGAGGTCCTCCTGACTCCAGGGCCGGTGCTCTATCCACTGTGCTACCTAGCTGCCCCCAGAGCTACCTTTTTTATAGAGTGAAAAGATAACAGGTTATCTGAGGTGCCAAAAAGAGTTCTGTAATGAAAACTAAAATAAGGATGTAATTGGTCTATAGTAGTCTACAGAAGTAAAGGAATTGGCCTGACTCACAAGAGAGGATCTTCAGCATCCATGGCAATGGGAAAAGCACAAGGCACCCCCTACACCAGAGTGGTCCAGTGCTAAGCAAAACATCTGCTGACCAGGTTGACTCATCTTCCCTTTCCCTCTTCCTCCCACCTTGGGTGAGTTAGATTTGAGTCTAGGCTATAGCCTAGCCCAGAGGAATAGGAAAATTGAAATTAAATTCTTACAAACTCCCCTAGTAAAGCCTATACAATCAAATCTAAATCTGATATTGATTCCAGGGATTAGATACAATTCTCAATAAATAATACAAAATAAAATGGGATATCAATTTTCAATTCCACAATTTTCAGGGTAATAGAGACAGAAGCATGTGAAAATTGTGAGAATTGAGAATGTTTAGACTAGAGAAGAGAAAACTGCAGTCATATGATTCCTATCCTTCAAGGATTTGAAAGCTGTCACATGGAAGAGAGATTATACTCTTTCTTCATAACCCTAAACCTTAGACGTAAGAACAATAGATAAAAGTAGAGTTAAGCTTGGTTTAAGGAAAAACTTCCTGAGTAAAAGAGCTTTCCAAAAGTAGAAGGGGTCGGCTCTGGAGAAAGTTTCTCTTTGCTAGGGGTCTTCAGGGAGTAGCTGGAAGACCATTTGGGCATGCTATAGAGAGGTCCCCAGTTCAGATAGAAGTTAGAGAATCTAGCTGTTGACATTGGCTGAGGTAGGAAGAAGATAGAATTCAACAGCATGCACATTTCCATACTGCCATCCCAGCTGTAGCTTACCTTGCTCTCCCTTACCTTATTTCAGGACAGAGTAGAAGTTTAACTCCAGTATCTCTTCCGCCCTGTGAAGGTAGCAATGAAGGTAGCTACACTAATTGCTTCTTCCCTTGAATGATAATTGCTTTGGTTCCAAACCAGATATGAAAATCCTAAATATAAATATGTATGTGTATACTTTTGTATGCATATATGTGTACATATATACACGTATATACATATGTGTATGAGCAGCTGGCACAGTAGATAGAGTGCCAGGAATGGAGTCAAGAAGAAATCTTCCTGAGTTCAAATCTGGTCTCAGACACTTGCTAGCTGTTTGACCCTGGGAAGGTCACTTAACCCTGTTTGCCTCAATTACCTCATCTGTAAATGAGCAGAAGAAGGAAATGGCAAACCATTGAAGTATGTTTGGCGAGAAAACCCCACAGGTGACCCCAGGGATCACTAAGAGTCAGTCACTACTGAAAACAACTAAACAGCAACAATGAACATGGATGTGTACATACACATATGCATGCACAAACTTTGAATCACTGCTGAATCTCTCAGAGGCAAGGTGAGGTCCTGAATAAAAAGATGGCATTAAAGAGGAAGATATAAGTTCAAATCCTGCCTCTGGCACAAATTAGCTGTACTTAATTTCTATGCGATTCTCTAAGATTATAAGTAGCAGGGGAAAAAAATGTCAACCTGAATTAGAAGACAGTTTCTTCACCTGGGAGAGTTTCTGCATCAGTGAAATAAGTGATCCAATTCCTAGCCATATCCTTTCAATCTCTTATTCTCCATCTATCTTTCACAAATGGCAGGTCTGATTAAACAAGTGTTAAGCTCTAACATTCATTGATGAAAAAAACTAACCAATGTTAGGGTTAGGTTTCAGTTACTTTCACCACTTATCAACTGAAGAAGTAACATTTCTTTACTAAATGGAATTTTATGTGGTATTATTCAAACATAGGATATGGAATTCAAAGTCTTAGATGTTGCCTTAAACATGGACCAGATGGTCTCTAAGGTATCCTCCAGTTCTAATATTCTGTGGGAATAATATAAAATAATGAAGGTTGCCAAAAAATGATGGTAGACAAAATTGAAGTGCTTATGGAATTAATCTTGCTTTATTTTTCTAGTCTAAAACACTTAGTGGGGAAATAAATTATGTAAATATAGCGCATGCACAGAAATCTAGAAAAACTCTAGCTCTATCTCCTTACCATTTCCCTACACTCAAAATCAGTAAGTGGATTGTAATGGTGCTTGACTTGGTAAGTGGGAAAAGAGTAATTGATTGGTGAGAGTGAGAAGTCTTTCAAAAGATCATAGGATTCTAACAGATAGTCACAGATTTTTTTCTTCTTTCAGAACAGATGGAGGTAAGTATAATTAGAATATTGATAGTGATGATACCATTTTGGCCCAAATAATCATGAATCTTCTCTTGTGGCTTCAAGAACCCCAGAAACAAGTGTCCTATGTCTGGAAAGGCAAACACTCCATGGTATCTTCTTTAGTTTATTAGAAATGAAAGGTCAGGTTGGGAGACTGCAATTTACCTTTACAAGGTCTCAGAAATAAAGACTCAGCACTTTATTGTTTCTGGTATCCAAACTTTGAGTATATAATACTCACTGGCTAATACATAGATATAGAAATAGGATACAGTATAATGCATTGAGCTACATCTTAGTCTGCATCTTAGTCAGCATTAACTTACTCTCTTTAGATAAGAAATAGCTACATAGTCCAATAATATCTGATTTCAATTTGAGAAAGTTTGATGGATTCAGTAGTATTTGCTTATAATTCTCTATGATAATGGTGGTAACATATAAACACATTAAAAGTTCATCTGTTTTCTGATGTTAATCTATTTGGAATAATTTGGAATAAAATTCCTTCTTACACATGGTTCTTTAAAATATATTTGCCATGTTTTTTTCCATGTGAATTAACAGTGAATTAACTGGATAACAAGCATTTAATAAGTACCTCTTGGTGCCGTACATAAAATTACAAAAGTGAAACAGCTCCTTTCTCCAAGAAGCATACCTTACAAAAAAATCAATAGTCTATAGTCTATAAACATTTACTAAATGCTTACTAGGTGCCAGGCACTGTGCTAAGTGATGAAAATACAAAGAAAGGTTAAAAAAATACCAGTTCCTGCTCTCAAGGCTTCCTCTAGACACCCTCAGTAATGGATGATCTAGGAGGAATTCTAAAATGCTTTGCAAAACCTAAAGCACTATGTAAATTATGTAAATATCAGTTATTATTATTATTGTTATTATTATTACTGACTGTGACTTTGGTCAAGTGATAATTTCTCTGGACTTCAATTTCTTCTTCTGTAAAAGGTACAAAATGATCTCTAAAGTTCCTTGCAGCTTTAAATCTTATGAGCCTAAATAAGAATGACATTTCTTTAAAACACTGAGATTCTTGAATCAAAGGGGATATTTTAATACAAGGTATTTTATTAAGATACATGAGAAGTAAAAATGTAGAGGTCTATTGCAAAGTCAGACACATAAACCTGGAAACTAATAATCAAGAAAATAAGGCTTGGGAAATTTTCTATTCAATATAACCAGCTTAATGTTTCTGATGTGAGCCTCACCTTTTAGAGATCAAAGCCAGTCAAATGTGTAATGCTCTTTTTTTCCATTGAATATTTGTATATAAATGCAAGTTAAAGATACAGCTGACACTGCATAGTTACTTTTACATTTTTCCTTCGCCCACCTAAAGTCCACCCACGTACACTCTTTATTGACAGGGTACATATACTTAGAATCCCAAACACTGAACTTTTTAAAGAGAACAGAAAAGCCTCATCACCAAAGCCATTAAACAAGGTGGCAGAAATTGTGAGAACACATTATTATGGACTAAATGACTTTTATTGCTTATAACGGTAGAATGCCAGCCCAAGTCCCATCATTAGTACTCTCACAGAGAAAAGCAGCAATAGTGAGTGCAGGAGTGGTGGAGTTCTCACTCCTGTTGGAAGCTTCCTCTTTTGTAGAGACATAACTACATTTCTTAAGTGCTGGAGGAAAAGGCAACTTAATTAGAGGCCAATTATGTAGGAGGAATTGGTTTCAAATTCTTAAACTGGGTTTGAAAAATAAAAGAGAAACTACTTAAAGCCCACTTGACCCATCCCCCAAAAGCTCCATTACATGACAAAGAAGATGTGTTCTAGATTGGTAGATTAAACAGATAACCTAGATCAAACCTTGAGCAACTGTAAAAAACAACCTCTAAAAATGGTATTTATTGTATGATTTCCTCACTCTAAAAGAGTTTCCAAAATTCCTTGACTGTCAGATGAAAATATTTATTAGGAGGGGCAGCTAGGTGACGCAGTGGATAGAGCACTGGCCCTGGAGTCAGGAGTACCTGAGTTCAAATATGGCCTCAGACACTTAACATTTACTAGCTGTGTGACCCTGGGCGAGTCACTTAACCCCAATTGCCTCACTTAAAAATATATATATATATTTATTAGGCAACCTGCTTTATGTAGAGCACTGTGATGGTGTGTGTGTGTGTGTGTGTGTGTGTGTGTGTGTGTGTGTGTGTGTGTGTGTGTGTTAGAGGGGCAGGGGTATTAATGAAATAGTACAAAAGAAATGCCTTCTGGGGAAGGGAATAAGCATTATGTAGCACTATGTTCTAGGTGCTATGATAAGAGCTTTATAAATATTATTTAATTTGATCCTTGCAACAACCCTTCAAAGTAGTAGGTATTGTTGAGGAAACTGAGTGAAACAGAGTTTAAGTAACTTGGACAGGCTCAAACAGCTAGTGTTTGAGGTCATATTTGAACTCGGGTCACCTTGACTCTAAGCCCAGTGTGCTATCCACAGAGGCTGCCTTCTTAAATGCTTACAGCTAGGTCAAGAGAAAAAGGAAATTGACAGTCATGATACTGATCTTATAAAGATCAAAACATATGAGAGTTATTTTAATGCTACCAGATTACAATTTTTTTATACTGGACTGCAAACACCTTGCAGGCAGGTTTTAGTAAATGTTGAATTGCTGAAATTTTTTCCCTCCATCAAATATTTGTATGTAAGTGTGATTTAGCATTCCATAGTAACTTTGACATTTCTTTTTCTTTTATTCATTTATTCATCAAAAAACTTATCAAGTCCCATTATATTAAAAGCACTGTTGAGCTCTCTGTATATATGTGTGTATGTATACATATATATGTAATATGTACATATGCATACACATAGGCACATGTAACAGAATAAATATAAAGAAAAATATGAAGGACACATATGCATGCATCTACACAGATGTACAAATATTTCATATATAATATATATTATAGGTATATATGGATACATATACATATATGTAATATATAATACACACATATTAATAGATATTATTTATTGTGTTTGTATACAGTGTCAAGCTTATAGTAGGTGCCTAATAAATAGTTGTCAATTGGTTGGGGTGGGGGACAGAGGAAAATATAGCTGGAGAACTTTCAAGGTCCAATATTAGCCACAACTGGTCCCAGTATAAATTGCATCTATCAGTGCTGTGAAGTCAGAGTGGAAGAGTTTTAGGTGTGAGGCAGACTGATTCTCTTCCTACAGTCAAATTTTTGTATTTATAGCTTCTGCTAATAACTTCAAGGCCAAAGAGAAATCTCTGACAGGTAATACAACTTAGCAACACTGCTCATATGCTCGATTCATTCATTAACCTGTCCAATATTTCCATATACAGTATTCATGATAGGGAACAGGTAAATGCTATTATATTTTCTTGTTCATTTGCTAAGGTTGGGGGGAACAGTATAATGAGTGGAAATGAAAGTTTGATGTTTTAGAAATGCAGCTTAAGAAGCATATTAAGCAAATAATAGGGTACTTTTTCACTTTTCCTTGTCATGTTAATCATTGCAACTTATTGTGATTATAAAGTAAATACTAAAAATGCAATCCTCAAATTTCATGTTAGTTTAAAAGACTGTCAATTTAGTATTTTTCTTTTCTTTTTTAAAATTAAAATAAATTTTATTGATAACTTTTGTCCCTTTACTTCACTAAAGTTTTCTCCACTGCCTGTCCCCTTCCCCTTTCCAGAGGGCTGTATCATATAATAAATAACATTTTTAAAGAGAAAAAATAAGCAAAGCAAATCACTATGTTGAAGAAGTCTGAAAATATGGACAGTGTACCCACACCTGTGGACCTAATACCTCTACAAAAAAGTGGGTTCTGGTGTCTTTTCATAGCTCTTTTTTGTTTTTAATTCTGCAACATTCACTTTTGATTGTTGTTTTTTTTATTTACATTATTGTATTCAATGTGTATATCATTCTCTTACCTCTGCTTACTTTACTCCTCATTAATCCATGTAAATCTTCACCTGCTACTTTATATTCATCATTTTTCACAACACATATATCACAGTACCCTGGTGCTAAGTTTCTGACACTAAAACTCCTGGAGGATATGGAGCATGAATCTGATACAGTAAGGGATTTCTTACATTTTAAATATATAAATTAGACCTATCTTCTTTAATTTATAAGTTGAAGCATTCATTCGGAATCTAATTTGACCAAGACCTTCATGATGATGGGGGGGGCAGCAAGCAAAAGCCTCTTACATTGCCCCCAAGAAAGGACTCCTGCAGTCAGAAACATCTAACATTTTGGCATCATTTCTGTGTCATTATGATGTCCTTATTGACTGTGTTCTTGAGACACCTTTATTTTGCCCTGGTACCTCTCCAATACTCTGTTCTGTTAAGTGAGCCTGGGAAACAGAACAAAACAAATTCCTACCTTCCTTATTAAAGACAAACTGAATGAATGAATTAGAAATCTTCTTTGAGAGACCTTTGCTTTCTTTAGAAGTCAAGGAAGGAGTTACTTTTCTAACCACTATGTACTCTAATCCCTCTTGGTCTCCAATAGCAGGTATTATTCTTAGCTACCCAGATTAGACAAGGAAACAGAGAGCCAGTGACCTATATCAACTGCCACTAAGCCATCAGGGTAGAAAAACAGAAACTTTCCTTTTTTCTGTTAAGGGCAGACTAATGAGTAGGCAGAGAGGACAGGCCAACTCTAATTTGGTATCTTAGTTCTGTACAGACAGCTGAAACAATTCAGGTTGTTTCAAACATTTGGGGGCTGCACAGCAGGTTAGTAATCTTCCCTAAGGGTGTCTGGAAAAAGAGTAAGTTGTAATGAAGGAAAGTACATAGTATTTTTTAAAAAGAAAAAAAAAACTCTAAGCTCTGATTCTATGGTGATATTCAATTTAAATCCATCCAATTCAACAAGGGTTTATTAAACTCCCACCATGTGCAGAGTACTGTCCTAAACCCTGCAGAAAGATAGGAAATTTAAAACACAGTGTTTCTCTTGATAGAGCTTAGGATTGAGTGGTTTAATATAAAAGTTTCTCTCAATTAAGAAATTATCTGTATAGATGGCACAATAAAAATCCATCTAGTTTGGGTAAGTGGCTAGTGAAGAATTTTATAAGGGACTTTCAAAATGACCCTTCTTTAACTTTAGTTTAATATACAACCTCACTGGAGTGGGGTTGGAGTGGCAGGAGTAACAGTTCTAAAAGGAAGGGGCCTGTACTACAGGGAAGATGTTATCTGAGCTACAGAAAGGGCAATAATTAATGTTCAGTTATGCCCCAGTTACAGAGGCAGAGGAAAGAGCCAGGAATTAGAAATACCAACCCTCAGAGTTCTACTCTTATTAAGGACAGACTAATGATTGTAAACTCCTTGAGGGCAGAGACTATCTTTTGCCTCTTTTTTAATTCCCAGTGTTTAGAATAGTGCCTGGTACATACCAGGAACTTAATAAATGATTATTGATTCATTTGATTGATGAGTAGGCATAGGGGACAGTCCAGTTCAAATTTGGTTCTTTCTTAAATACATTTGTCTGATACCACCCTAATTTTTCCAAACTCAGCCTCAGCTATTTTCTGAACAAACCCTTTATTCTTGGTAGGCTGATATTTTACTATCTGCCTCCCCCTGGTCCAGAAGAAAACAAAAAGACCCACTCTTCCCTCCAAGGTGAGGAGGTTGCCTTGCTCACATACTTTTCTCTATATAAATCTTATCTATCCTTCAAAGGTCAAATATCTCTAGAGATATTTCTCTGACAACCCACTTCACATCATATCCTCTCTCCTCTGAACCTGTGCAGCACCTACGGATCATACCATTTATCTGAGTATTTAATCCTGTGTTCCTTGTAGTGCTTTAAATAAAATACATACATGTATATATATATATATACATACATGTGTGTATGTGTGTATTTATCCATATTGAAACATTATTTATTTTAAACATTCTTTTATTTCTTTTTTATAATAAACATTTTTATTTAAAGTTTTGAGTTCCACATTCTATCCCTCCTTCCCTCCGTCCCCTAATAAAATATAGGTCAAACATGTGCAATTATGTAAAACATTACCATATTAGTCATTTTGTACAAGAAAACTTGAATAAAAGAAAAAATCAAAGAAATAAAGTGAAAAATAGCATACTTAAGTCTGAATCAATATCAGTTCTTTCTTTGGAGGTAGATAATATGTTTCATCATTAGTCCTTTGGGATTGTCTTGGATCATTGTATTGCTGAGAATAGTTAAGTCATTAAGAATTCATCATACAATATTGCTTTTCATCACAATCATATACTCCAATGTTTAGTGCTTTTTAAATAGTTTATATGCACATATGTGCCCAACGACCACGTACTGCAAGAGCAATGATTATGGTTCATAGCTCATAGTCCAAGGATAGAAAATGTCTCAGAGGTCATACAGTCTAATTCTCTTATTTTACAGATGAAGAAACTAAGGTCCAGAGAAACAGTTAAGTGATTTACCCAAGGTGACACAGCTAAAATATATCAGATGTAGGATTTGAATCCTAGTCTTCTGACTCCAGTTATTCCAATGCTTTGCTGTCACTGTATTAGATGCTTAGGAGAAATATGTGAAACGTGAAAATACTTGTTTAATGAAAGTTGAATAAATGGAAAGAGCAATAGATTTGTCAAAAGACCTGAGTTCAAATACCAGCTCTGCTAGTATTCGCTGTTTGACTTTTATACAAGTTACTTTGCCTTTCTATAAAATGAGCGTATTAGACTAGATGGTGTCTAAGCTTCCTTCCCCATTCTAAGATTCTATGTTTGAAATGAGAAAGAATGTGACAGCACAATGGAAGTTGTCATGATGTCAGTTTTTTATCCTGTGCCTAATAGGAATTGTAAAGCTATCATTTTAAAACCTTAAAAATAGACCCTTAATACTAAAAGAGGGGAGAAGCATTTTCAATATTTACTTTCTTAATAATCTCTTAACACTAGTATTCTCTGGGTGTCCGTATATGGTTAAAAATCATACAATACTACAATGTCAAAGGAAGCTAAATTGACCCAAAGGACAATAGGAATTTTCAAAGGATCATTGATTTAAAGTTAAAAGACATTCAGAGGCCATCTGGTCTATTCATCTCATTTTACAGATGAGAAAACTGAGATTCAGGGGGTAAAGTGGGTGGAATCAGGCTGAAGCATATTATCAATGATGACATGTGCTCATCTTTATGAGAAAGTAAGAGCTTTGTTTCTAATCTATAATTCTAGGGTTGCCTAGAAAGAACCAGATGGAGTCAACATTCTCAAAAGACAGTCAAATTTGGATTGTCCCTGTTGAGAAACTAGTTTCTTAATGTAATTGGATGGAAAAAGCATATATGATAAACTCCTGTGGTAAAATAATGGAATTTGGCATATGCCTAGGGGTCCTACCTGAATGACCTAGTACTGTTTGGGAAACCGGCTAGGGATGATTGGATATGGGCCACATCTGGACTGTCCTGAGTGACGTATGCTGCTGATGTCAGCAGGGTAATCACTATCCAATCCAGCTTGAAGGACCTCCCTTTTGGGGGAGGGAGAGTAAAAAGTAAAAAAAAGAAATGCTCCCTGAGGGGAGCTCGTCTTTCCTGTCAGTGAGCTTCTGGGGAGCAGACTAGAGAGGGGTTTTCCTGTCAGTTTTTCCTGTAGGCCTTTCCAGTTGGCTTTCCTGTGGGCTTTTGCTGTTGGTGCTGGCTGCACAGCTGTTCCCTATTGAAACTACAGATCCCAGGTGGTGAGTTAATAAAACAAATCTGGCTCTTTAAATTAGCTAAGCTGGAAGCAAGTTTGGGGATTGTATAGGCCTTTGCTAGAGTTAGGGAGCTTATCCATTTTTTTCTCTATTCCCTTGTCCTTGACTTTATTAATTTCACCTTTACTGTGTATTTTATTCCCATTAATAAAACCTAATTTGCTTGTGGAAAAGAGGCTGTTAAGCTCCTCTCTTATTGGCCTGGGAGAAATAACTTAAAAAGGCAGTTTGGAGAGGAGGAAACTTTGGACCTAGAGTTCCCTCATTATTTTCTGAACCCCAATATTACGACAAGCCACCCATATTAAATTTGTCCCCTACGGTTCATTGGTTTTGAAGTTATTGAAAGGCCAAGGTCATCCACTGCATCCCAGGACATTGCCAGTTTTCTTGACTTGTCTTGACACTGGACTTCGATGACTCTGGAGGAAAGAGCGAGGCTGAAGACATTGTGCATCTCAGCATCACTTAAATCCAATTAACTTGAAAGTCAAGACATAACCCTTGTGATGTCATTGGTCCTCTTTTAAAAAAAGATAGAATGAACATCAGCAATAGAATAAAATGTAATATTCTATAATTATCTTTTAGTCTTATATACAACTTGGCCCAAATCTATCTCTCCAACCTCACTAGGCATTACTCATCCTCAATACTCTGCAATTTGGACAGTGCCTTTCTGTCTGTTCTTCATACATGACACTCCATCTCCCATTCTATACCTCTGCACTAGCTGCTCCACCTTCCTGGAATTCACTTTCTCCTTACCATCACTCATAGAGTCCCTTTCTTCTTTTAAGACTCAGCTCCCATGAAGAGATGGTCCTTCTTGCCAAGGCAAAGTCCTCTACATGCAAAAGTGATCCCATTCTATCCCATCTTCTCTAGCATTTTGCTCCCTCTATCATCCCTTCTCTTCAAGTTTCTTCCAAAAATTTCAAGATTCTCTGTCTACTGCCTAAAGCACAAATCTGACCATGTTACTTTCTTATTCAATAAACTTCTGATGAAAACAATATATAAGTAGTCAGTCACACAATAAGAATTTATTAAATTCCTACTATGTGCTAGGGATACAAAAAAGAGACACAAAGACTGAACTTGCACTTGCACAGTCTAATGGAGGAGATAACAAGCAAACAAATACATACAAAAAAAGAAACAAGTTATTTCAGTGATGCCTACAAACATGCTCAAGTCTTGCCCATACTCAAAAACTCCTTAATCCCTCTATACCCACTAGGTATGATCCCACATTGCTTCTCCCTTTGGTCCCTAAACTCCTTGAGATGACATTTACAATCATTGCCTCAACTTCTTTCCTCTTAACTTTTTAGCTTCTGACCTGATAATTCATCTGAAACTGCTTTCTCCAGTTATCAATAATCTCTTTTTTACCACAGGGCAATGAGGGTTAAGTAACTTGCCCAGGGTCATACAGCTAGTGAGTGTCAAGTGTCTGAGATCAGATTTGAACTCAGGTCTTCCTGAATCCAGGGGTGGTATTCTATCCACTGTGCCACCTAGCTTCCCCCTCAATAGTCTCTCTCTCTCTCTCTCTCTCTCTCTCTCTCTCTCTCTCTCTCTCTCTCTCTCTCTCTCTCTCTCCCTCTCTCTCTTTTTGCCGGGCGATGAGGGTTAAGTGACTTGCCCATCGTCACACAGCTAGTAAGTGTCAAGTGTCTGAGGATGGATTTGAACTCAGGTCCTCCTGAATCCAGGGCCGGTGCTTTATCCACTGCACCACCTAGCTGCCCCTCAATATTCTCTTAATAGCCAACCCTATGGGCCTTTTCTCAGTCTTCATCCTTCTTGACCTTTCTTTAACATTTGACACAATCACCTTCTTCTTGACACCCTCTTCTCTCTAAGATTTTATGACATTGTTGTCTCCTGGTTCTCTCCTAACCTGTTTTTACCATTCCTTTTCAATCTTTTTTGCTAGATATTTATTCAAGTCATACCCAATAACCATGGATATTCCTTAAGGTTCTGTCTAAGGCCTTCTTTTCTTCCTCTATACTATTTTATTTGACCAGCTCCCATGAATTTAATTATCATCTCAGGTCTATTTATTCAGATCTAAGAATTCTCTCTTTTTTACTTTTTAAAAAATAGTATTTTATTTTACTTTTTTCCAATTACACATAAAGATAGTTTTCAACATTCATTTTTTTAAGATTTTGAATTCCAAATTTTTGACCCTCCCTCCCATCCCTCCCTTCTCCCAAAGCCAGGAAACAATCAGATATAAGTTATACATTACAATTATGTTAAATATATTTCCACATTAGTCATGTTGTGAGAGAAGAATCAAAACAAAAGGAAAAAAAACACAAGAAAGAAGAAACGAGAAACAACAAAAGTGAAAATAGTATGCTTCAATCTGCATTCAGACTCCATAGTTCTTTTTCTAGATGAGGAGAGCATTTCCCATCATGATTCTTTTGGCATTGTCTTGAATCATTGTATTGCTGAGAAAAGCTTAGTCTATCATAGTTGATCATCACACAGTGTTGTTACTGTGTGCAATGTTCTCTTACCTAGCCATTCTCTTGACCTCCAGTCTGGCATCTTCAGTTAGCTATTGGAAATCATGAATTGGATGCCCTATAGACCTCCTAACGTCAAGATCTTCCAAACTGAAATCACTCTCTCTCTCCTAGGACCTTCTCCTTTCCTAACTTCCTTACTATTGTCAAGGCTACCACAATCATCCCAGTAATCCAAGCTTGTGGTATAGGTGTCATTCTTGACTCTTCACTCTTTCTCACCCCCAATATGTTGCTGAGTCTTATTGATCCTAGCTTTGTGATATCTCCTAAATAACTTGCTTTTCTTCTCAGACCCTGCTACAACTCTGGTGCAGGCACACATTACCATCCCTTGACTATTATAATAGCCTTCTGATTGGCTTCCCTAACTTGTCTCTACCAAATTTATCACATAACTATCAAAGTGGTCATCCTAAAGTACAGGTCTGACCATGTTATACTCCTAGTCAATAAACTCTAAGGAAAATAGCATGTGCTTGCTTAAGTAGTCAGTCAATAAGCATGTATTAAATGCCTATCATGTTCAAGGAATTGTGCTAAGTGCTAGGGATAAAAAAAAAGAGGCAAAAAGAAAGTCCTTGCCCTCAATGAGCCCACAGTTTAATGGAGAAGATAATAAACAAATATGTAAAGACAAACTATATAGAGAAAAAACAGGAAATAATTAAAAGAAAGATGGCACCAGAGGAGTCGTTGAGAAAGGCTTACTGGAGAAGATGAGATTTTAAGCGAGAACCTGAGGGATGCTTGGGAGGTAGGAAGTCAGAGATGAGGAGGAAGAACATTCCAGGCATAGAGGATAGCCAAAAAAAAATGCCCAGAGCCCATAGGTAGGGTGTCTTATTTGTGAAAAAAGGAGGCCAATATCCCTCTGTCAGAGAATACATGGAAAGACAGGGGGACTAGATTATGTAGTGCTTTAAATTCCAAATAGGATTTCATATTTGACCCTAGAGGTGATAGGAGCCAGTAGAATTTATTGAGTAGGTGGGTGATATGGCTGGATAAAATATTTATAAAACAAATCCAACATAATTTAGAGAGAAAAGCACTCATAGTTAGGAAGATTGGAAATGGCCTGATGTAATAGAGTTGAGTTTTTGAAGAAAACTGAAGATTCTAAAGGATAGAGGTAAGGAAGGAGTACACCACACCCATAGGGGATAGCTAATATTTTTTTTTTTAGCAACAAACATTTATTTTATTTTCCATTTACATGTAAGGGTAGTTTTCAACATTCATTTTCATAAGATTTAGAGTTCCAAATTTTTCTCCTTCCCTCCCTCCCTTTCCTCCCCCCTCCACAAGATCGCAATCAGGTTATATATGTACAATGCACAAGTGTTCTTTTTATCAGTTCTTTCTATAGGGGTGCATAGTAAGCTTCCTCATTAGTTCCTTGGGATTGTCTTGGATCATTCACAATTACTCATTGAACAATACTGCTGTCACTATGCACAATGTCCTCTCAGCTCTGCTCACTTCACTATACATCAATGTTCATTAGTCTTTCAAGGTTTTTCAGGGATCATCCTGTTTGTCATTTCCTGTAGCACAAGTCCATTCCACTACAATCATATAACAGCTTTTTCCATCATTCCTCAATTGATGGGCATTCTCTTGATTCTCAATTCTTAGCCTCCACCAAGAGTTGCTATAAATACTTTTTGTATAATTTTTCCCCCTTTTCTCTTTTTCATGATTACTATTGTTAACTGTTTCCCTTCCATCCTATTCCCTTCCCCATGATATTTATTCTAATATAAAAGAACATGGATTGGAGATGAAATATAATATGTGAGGAATAGAAAAAAGACCAATCTGGCTGAACTATAGACTGCATGAAAAGGAGTAGTATGCAATTAGGCTGAAAAGGAAGGTTGGAGCCAAGTTGTAAAGGCCTTTAAATGTCATAGTAATTTGTTTTTGATCCTAGATGTAATAGGAAACAACTCGAGTTTATTATACGGGGGAATGACAAAGATTGACAATCTGACCTGTACTTTATGAACATTACTTTGGTATATCTGTGACATATCATTTGGGACTGGGAAGAGATCTGAGGCAGGAAGACCAATAGGGAAGTTACTGTAACAAATCAGATGAGAGGTGATTAGTACCTGGTGGTGGTCTTGTGAATGAAGAAAAAGCAGGAATATGAAATATGTTGTGGTGATATGATCAATAAAATTTGTAAACTTATTGGATGTGAAGGGGCAAAGGTGAGGGAAGTTGTGGATGGTTCCAAGTTTTTAAACCTGTTTAACCGAAAGAATAGTGGTGCCCTTAATAGAAATAGGGAAGTTTGGAAAGGAGGAGAGTTTTTTAAACAGGTTGACTTTGAGATGTCTATGGGACATCTAGTTTGAAATATCTAATAGGTAGTTGATGATGTCACATTGGAGCTCAGGAGAGAGATTTGGCCTAGATATATAGCTCTGTAAGTAATCTTCATAGAGATGATAATGAAAACTATAAGAGATAAAGAGTTCACCAAAAGAGAGGGGAGTAGAAGAAAAGAAAAGGAGGCCTGGGACAGAGACCATGGCTAGAGGGAGAGAATATGACTATTGGTACAGCAAAAGCGACTGAAAAGTAGTCAGATGGTTAGAGAGAGAGAGTGTGGTATCACAGAAACCTAGAGAGGAGCAGGTACCCTGGAAGAGAAGATGGATAAGTGTCAAA
This sequence comes from Dromiciops gliroides, assembly GCF_019393635.1. Lineage (NCBI taxonomy): Eukaryota > Metazoa > Chordata > Mammalia > Microbiotheria > Microbiotheriidae > Dromiciops > Dromiciops gliroides. The sequence goes on along the minus strand of NC_057861.1, from coordinate 566,846,548 downwards.
TGTTGAAAAGAGTTCAAGAAGCATGAGGATTGAGAATTGGCTGTGGGATTTCACAGTTTAAAAATTGCTGGTATACTTAGAGACATCCCTTTCAGTTGTGTGATGAGGTCAGAAGCCAGACTGCAAAGACTGCTGAGAAGTGACAGAAGTGTAGACAATGAATGTAGACAACTTCTTCTAGGAGTGTGGATGGATCACAATCTCTATGAGAGAGGCAAATATATACACTGAGGAACTTCTGAATCTACTGAAGCATACTAATGTATGTTCCAATTGAAGATCTGCATCTAGTGAAATGGATTACCCAGGCCTGAGGGTTCAAATAAATATTTCCTTTAATAAAATGTATGTTCAACTATCTCTGGGTAAAAGCAGTCTCCAAAGTGTTTGGAAAGCATTTTGTGAAAATAAATGCAAGTAAAAGCCACCAGTTAGGAAATTAAAACCCAGGAGCAAGGAGGTTTCTTGGAATCTAAGGAGCTCCCCTCCAAAACACACTTTAATACTCTTTTTACCCAACAGACCTATATTTGAGCACCAAATCTTTCCAGAAGCTGCAGCTTAGCTTCTTTGTTCAGAACAGTCGGGACTTGTGTTGGGGGAGTATGGCTGGGTCAACTCATACCTCAATCAGTATCCATTCCCAGAGCAACATAAGTGATCCTGGTTCTGCAATGTCTTTCATACATCTCCCAACTTTTCCACTCTTACTGCTACTATACTAGTTCAGCTCTTCATTACTTCTCACTAGGACAATTTTAATAGCCTTATAACTGGTCTCTCTGCCTCCAACTTACCTCCCTGATTCATCCTTTCCACCATGGCCAAAGTTATCTTCCTAATGCACAGGCGTGGTCACATCATTCTGCCATTCAAAAATCTTCACTGGCTCCACAACTACCTGGAGAATTTAAAATGTAAACTCCTTACTCTTTCATTTCAGACTTTCCATAATCTGGCCTCAAACTACTAACCTTATTCCACAATATTTCCCAGCATGTGTTCTGATCTTCTAAACAATGTGAACCAAGAGACAATCACCAATATTGTCCTGCTCTCTCCAACTTCCATGCAGTCACAATCTGTCTCTCACACCTCCACCAACTATAATGCTTCCATTCCTTCAAAGGATCAGGTGGGAAGTCATCCTGTTTTATATGGCCTTTCCTTCCTTCCTTCCTTGTTTCTTTCTTCCTTCCTTCCTTCCTTTCTTTCTCTTAAGCATCTGTGTTTCAGCTTCTCAGGACATTTACAAGGAAAGTTTAGAATACAAAAAGGAATAGCATTTGTCATGTCATTTGATACAGAGAATACACTTCAAGTATTTTTTTAAATTACCTATTTTCTTTTCTTTTGAAAAAAAAAATTTTGCAGGGAAATGAGAGTTAAGTGAATTGCCCAGGATCACACAGCTAGTAAGTGTTAAGTGGTTGAGGTCAGATTTGAACTCAGGTTCTCCTGAATCTAGGGCCAGTACTTTATCCACTGCACTACCTGACTGCCCCCTACCTATTTCCTTTTAAGGAAAAACAAAAATAACCCAATAATTTTTAAATCAAAAAAATTTTTCATATCTCCTGTCTTATTTTACAGATTCAAAAACATAAATATGAAACATGTCAAACTCATAAATAATAAAATAGAGGTAAACATGTCATTTTGAATGTTTAAATCTTTCCAGCAACACATTTCAACACTTAGCATTTCACATAACTAGCCAGTAAATAATTTTTTTAAAGGGAAAGGGGGAAGATTACAGGATGAACAGGGAGTTACCAAAGGTATGCCATACTTCCTTTAAAACTCAAAACTGGGCAACTAGATGGTACAGTGGATAGAGCACCAGCCCTGGACCCAGGAGGACCTGAGTTCAAATCCGGACTCAGACATTTAACACTTACTACCTGTGTGACCCTAGGCAAGTCACTTAACCCCAATTGCCTCACCCAAAAACAAAACAAAAAACAAAAACGAAAACGAACAAACAAAAAAGACTATAAAACTCAAAACCATCTTCACTGCATCAAAACTGTATCTGGAACTTGAATTATTTTGACTTTAAAACCATGACTCAGTATCTACTGGATTTGGAGTTTGTGTAGATAGAAAACCCTACAATGTTCATGCTTCTCTTATCTTGGCAACTGTTTTAAGTATCAGTTGAGGCAAACAAATTTCTACCACTGAAGCCAGGGACATATGTACCAAAAGCAATTTCTTCTAACCATGCAGGGACATTCTGTTGAGCATCTAACAGTCCTTTTACTAAAAGGTTGTGCTAAAAGGTTATCTGGTTCCAGATCAAAGAAAGAAAAAACTTTACCAATGTTACCACAGTGACCAGTACATACAATTTGTTAAACATATTCATCATTGGTAAAAGTAATGTCAAAATTCATAACATGTTGAACATTTTCAATATCTAGTCCTCTAGTAACTACTAAAATAGGAAAAAGTACTGGGCCCTTTTTGCATCAAAACTCCTCAAGAGCTTGCTTTCTGTTCCCAATTACCATGGATATGTGCCCATTGATATTTTTTCTTGACAAAAAAAGGTTGTGATAAAATATGCTTTTTCTTGGTTTCAACAAACATTATTGTTCTTTCCTCACCAATGCTTCATTAAATTTCTACGAGCTTTTCTCTGTTGAACCAATCTGTTTGAACATCACTATAAGTTCCACTCACTTGTCCAACAGTGATAGTCAGTTATTTAAAGCTTTCCAGCCAATCTTTAAATTTATTCTGGAAAAGTGGCACTAAACATCAAGGTTTGGCAGTGGTCTTTCGATGGCATTCCTGGAAAGGAAATTAGCTTCTTCATTTCAGGACCAAAAGTTATATACAGCATTTGGTCAGCTTCATCCAATACTAAATATCTGACTTGCCTAAGGCTAATCTTTACTTAAAATATCCATTAGCTTTCCTGGTGCTGCACATAAAATGCTATAGCCTTGCGTGATTTGGCAAATTAAACGTCCCAATTTTGTTCCCTTATAGATTACAACAGGTCTTATACAAGTCCCCAAAGAAAATGTCCTAGCTTTGGAGAAGATCTGGTTGATCAACTCTCAGCTGAAAGCAAAAAATAATACACTCTGGTTGCTGTCAATCTTTAAAATGACTGGCAGCTACTCTGTCCTACATCATATGAACCAAAAGTGGCAAAAGAAAAGCTGCAATTTTCCTACACCTTGCTAGTATAATGAGAATTCTACACTTTTACATGGGAGTAATTTGGCATAACCAGATTTAGTAATATTGTTATTGAGTGTCTGTTAGAGATCTGCTTCTTCAAAAGTCAGTATTGCTGGCAGAGCAACATGCCCAGATACTTCCACAAGAATAATATCATTCTTGTCAAAGTTTATGCTAGTCTGATAGTATGTAAAGATGGCTTCTTCATTTTTAGGTGGGGGAGGTGGTATGAACTTCACTTTTGATTCTTGAAAGTCACCACTTTCTTCTTCAGCCTCTAATTTCCAAGTGTTTCTTCTAGAACCTGTCACAACTTTTTCATTGAATCTTTTATAATCACCTCTTCCACCAACACCTCTGCCCCAGAAATTGTCAATATTAACTGCTAGATCAATTAATTCTGTTCTTGAAATTTAAAAAAATTCCACTAGGAAATTGAGGCTCGTCCTCTTATTCAGAGTCACTATTGTGAGTTAGACCAAATCCTTGAGAGCAACTTTGGAAACTGCCATGTGCACCTCTTTTTGATGACCCTGGAAGCTCCTAAATAATTTCTATCTTGATAACTATCATTCTTGGTGAATCCTTTGTACTTTGTCTGATCATCTTAATAATCATTAGATTCTCTCCAATAGCTAGAGCTATTACCTTCTTCAAATTTATTACTTGAAAAACCTGTTTCCAGAACCTTTTCTAGGTCCAAATCTACCCATTATGGATAGATTCTCTCTCATTGAAGACTGATCATTGGCATCTCTGTTTCTCAAACTTTATCTACAAGCAAATTCACTCCTCATGAATTTTTCTCTTCAGATAGGTACATCATTGAGTTTTGATGAATGTGAAGCCCTAATAAAAGACTCTCCATTTGCTCTAGATGACTAGGTATCCTTGTCAAATATGGGGACAAAAGACAGTATAGGAGGTTTGAGGATTTCAGTGTCCCAATCATCATCTCCCATGTCGGCCACAAATTCTACTCTATGGGAACAGCTAGGTGGCACAGTGGATAAAGCACCGATTCTGGATTAAGGAGAACCTGAGTTCAAATCTGACCTTAGACATTTGACACTTACTACCTGTATAACCTTGGGCAAGTCACTTAACCCTCATTGTCCTCCCCCCCCCAAAAAAATTCTCCTCTATAAGGCCTTTCTTAAGGATCATGAATTTAAAGTTAGAAAATTACCTCAGAGATCATATAATCTACTCCTCTCATTTTATAGAAGATGAAATATATTCCCAGAGAGGAGGTTACTTGCCCAAGGTCACTTGTAAAATAACATTAAATGACTGTGCTAGTATCTACTATCTAAACCCTTTCCCAAATATGTCCTACCTCCCTTTTTGACCTCTCCAATGCACTTCATTTTAACTTGTATTATATTTATTTGTGTATATATCACTCTCCTCCTACTGGTTTGTAAGCTCCTTGAGTTATTTTTCCTGTGCCTAGCATGTCGTAGATACTTAATAAATATTTGTGGAATTAAATTGAATTTGGTGAACATCATTCCCTTGGAAAGAAAAGCTATAATTAAGAAATTTTTTAAAGGCATCAACACAGTGAAGGTTTTGAGACATATACTGGCATGCTGAATTCCTAAATTGGTGTCAAAAGTAATGAAAGCACTAGAAGGGAACAGTTTTTAACTCCACACTGACAGAACGAGAGACAGGAGAGACAAGGGAGGGCTAATGTGTTGCTGCCATTTAAAAAGGGAGCTGTGGAAGAATAGGGAAAACTACAGACCTATGAGCCTGACCTTTAGTATAGGGGAAATTCTCCAGTGACTGATGAGAGAAGAAAATAGGACACTTCATAGTAGCAGAAAGTTCCAAGACAGGTGTGTTGATAGCACAAAGGAAAGATTGGCCTTAAAAAATAGCGGTACCTTCAGTGACCAGGAGGAAGAAAAATGACAGTAGGGGAGGAAAAAAGAGCAAAACAATCAGTCCTCCAAAAATCTCTGTTGCAAAAAGACTGCAAATGGGGTTAGAAAAGTCAGTATAGAGACAGATTTTGAACAGGGTAAAAAACCTGCTTCAGTAACAGGGGTCAAGAGGGTCAGCACAAGGACATATCTCATAAGAGATGGCATGTTAAGTGCCATTGGAACATTTCTAGATTGATTACTTGACAATCTAGATATATCTTTAAGCACTTAGTGTAAATAGTTATTATATTTTTAGCATCATCCAAGTAATTTCCAACACATTGACAGTTAAAGAAACTATATTTATTTGTCTAAACTTTAAGTTCTCTTTGAATTCAGAAAGGATTGCTGGATCCAAAATGGAGGGATGGGTATCAGAAGATTCAGGAACAAATTAAGGGTTTGAAGTAAAGACTGATTAGTGAAATGCTTTTAATGAGAAAAAAATACACATCAACAAGGATTTGGTTTAAAAAATGATTCTAAAGAAAAAACTGCTTGGAACATTTTTCAAGAGGATTAGGAATTCAAATCCATCTGCTCAATTTCTGACAAACAGCAATAAATTTAACAGAAGGCAGGGGCTACTCTAATGGCTAAATAATAATGGACTATGAATTGGAGGGCCTATTCTGGAGGACATCCTGACTTTATTGCAACCACTGTGAGGTTTTCTATGTAGGGCCAGGAAAGGAGATGAAGGATATCAAATGACAGTTTTAAATATAAATGAATACAAGTAAGAGTCTGCACTTCTTAAATGCTAGGCTCCACCTCTTTGAAACAGTTAATGAGAATGAAACCTAGTTCCTTCTTGCCCTTTCTCATTTCAAATGCTTACCTGTGCCTCTGCTGCTGTATTCCTTTGCCTAGGAGGACAGTCATCAACTACCGGGGAAAGGACTCAGATATAAGGATTTATCCTTTCTCTGTTTGGGATCAAGTGGTTCAGGTTTAGGAATTAAGGGGAAAATAGAATGTTAACAATTCATCTTCATCTCTGCTAGAACCAGTATGAGTAAAAGAAAACAAATATCTCTCTTCCTGTTACCTCTTCTAGATTAGTACAAGTTGTTCCACATAAAATCTTTTCTTTACTTAGGAAATGGCAGTTACAATTAAGAGAATCTTTGTTTCTCTATCTCTTAAAGACAGGTAATTTATTGAACCCATTTCTTGAGCTGCCTTCATGCTGTTATAAAAAAAAATCTGGCGAAAGGATCATAAGATCATAACTTCAGAGATGAAAGGGACCATAGAGGATATTTAAGCCCCAATATCAATCTAATTGAAGATTGGTTGAAGGAGCTGGCATGCTTAATCTAGAGGAGAGAAGATTTAGAGGAGGCATGATAGCTATTTTCAAGTATGTCAAGAGCAGTTATGGTAGGAAAAGGATTAGATTTGGTCTTCTTAGCCCTAGAGGGAAGAACTAAGAATGATGGGTAGAAGTTACAGAGAGACAAAGTATAGCTTGATGTTAAAGGAAAATGTCCTAATAATCAGAGTTCTATAAATGTGAAATAGGCTGCCTTGGAAGGCATTCAGTTTTTACTGACCTCTAATCAGGCCACTGTCAAGTATATTATAAAAGAAATTATTATTTAGTATTGAGTGGTGTAGATTGTCTCTGAGGTTCCTTCTGACTGTAAGATTCTGTTAAATGGAATAGACCAAGTCACAAAGTTGTAAAAATTAGGGCTTAACTTTTTATAGTATCAAAGTAGGTGTCCATCAATGGAGGTGTGGCTAAACAAATTGGATTGCATGAATGAAAACGGGAATGTTATTGTGCTGAAAGAAAGAGTGTACATTATGAATATAGAGAAGCATGAAAAGACTTATATGAACTGAAGCAAAGTGAAGCTAGCAGAAGCAGGAAAACAATACACACAAAGACTACATCAATGTAAGTGGAAAGAATAACAACCACACAACAATAAGTAATGAAAGTTGTAAGATTGCAAAGAACAAGCGTGGCCCTAAAGAAAAGCTATGAGATGACACATCCCTTCCCCTTCCCTCTTCTGCATAAGTGGGAGTTCCACAGGTATGAAATAATGTGTATGTTGTCAGATTGTTTTGATGTGTTTCATTATTCTTTTTTCTCTTCTTTTTCTTTAAAAAAACAACTTTGTTATATGAGATGGTTTGGAGAAAAAGGAGGGATACATAAAGAAATACAGACGTTAAAAAAATAAATTATTCATAAACATTTTTTTGAATATCATGGCTTAAAAGTTATGCACATTTAGTTGAAATTTGAGTTGAAACAAACCAAAATATCAAAGATAGTCCAATTTGTAGTTTCCAGAGAGGATCAACAACTTCCCTTTATACCTATACTCATGAACCAAAATAGTTCACCATCAATAAATTGTTCCTCAGACCTAACTTGAGTTTCCTGTGCTTCACTCTGAAACCTTTTTGCTCCTCAATGGAAATTGAAAGCAGCTTCTTCTTAGCACAATATTTCCTCCTTTACATGACAAACAAGTATCAAACATGCACAAAAGTCAAACAGGATGATTCGGAATGGATAGTTGGGATCTATGTCATTGGAATGAACATCCAAATTGATGCAATCAGAATTTGCTTTGAGTATGTATATAATAAAATATCATCTCTCCTTTCTGGTTAAAAAAGAAGCATCTGTCCCAATGCTTTTGCTGTAAGTTTTTTATATACCTGAAGATTGCATATTATCTCTCAGCCTTCTATTTTCTTTTTTGTTATTTTGTTTTTGTTTTTGTTTTTGCAGGGCAATGAGGGTTAAGTGACTTGCCCAGGGTCACACAGCTAGTAAGTGTCAAGTGTCTGAGGCTGGATTTGAACTCAGGTCCTCCTGAATCCAGGGCTATTTTCTAACAATATTCCTTTTAACCTTCCTACATGTGGTATATTATTTTCCAACTCTAGCTACATTTGTGGTTCTTCCCTTCACCATCTTAAAATTACTTTCATAGTCTAGAGACCGGCTATAGATAAAGTTCTGATCAGTTCCATATAGTTAATACCTCATACATGAGTTTCCTTTTGAGGATGAGTGGGGTGGGTTAGGGCCAGTTACTGAGGATGAAGTAGCATAAAAGATATTATTTAGAATATGAAGGACTTACAAAAGAGGTGGTCTAGACACACACACACACACACACACATATATATATATATATGTATGAGTGTTATGGTTGTCTCTCTAAAATTCTAAAGAAGTAGGCAGAATGTCTTTAGACTGTTAGTCAGACCACATGGAGGATTTTTAGGAAACTACTCCATGTAAGATTGCAATCTGTATCAGTGGAGGTAGTACCCTAGAAATATCACAGATCCATTAAAGCTACAATAATAAAACTATATTGCATTTAAAGGTAAAAAAAGAGCTTTACATGTTTTCTCATTTGATTTGATCCTTATAATAATACTGTAAGATCAGTACTATCATGTTAGAGATAAAGTAACTGAAGTAGAGAGATTAAATGACTTAACCAGGGTTGCAAAGCTGATAATAATCTGAGGCAGGATTTGAACTCATTTTCCTGACTCAAAATTTGACACTCCACCAAATGCACCATCTTATTGTTGTTAATCCAAAGCAGGACCAACCATAGTATGGTGCCAATGAGGGAAAAAAATGTATTTGTTTAAAGACAAAAAACACAGGTTCAATTTGTACATAAAACATTTGTTTTTCATGGCCAAAATATTCGTTCTTTCATAGCAGACCACATATATTTATCTTCTGTTATTCTATAAAACCAGTGGTCCACCTCAGCCAGGCTGATTGATGTATTAATTATATCCTTTATCTGAGAGAGAGAGAGAGACAGAAACAGAGACAGAGAACGGGAGAGAGGGAGAGACAGAAAGAAACAATTACTACCTCCACACTTTTGTTCACACCATGTACATACACATACACACACACTCCCTTATCTTCTACATTTATCTAATTATCTAATTCTTATAAAATTCCCAGATCTGCCTAAGACCTACCTCCTTTATGATGAATTATTATGAAATCTTGGGAGGAAACTGAAAACTTTAGGTATATAAGTCATGTTCCTACTATAGCTGTCAAATGAAGATAGGTGCCTGAAAAAAGAAATGAGCATATGGGGAGAGGGAAAACAAACAAATAGAATTCCTATCAATTAGAGCTATTCAAAAAAGGAAAGGACTGCTTTGGGAAATAGTGAGCTCCCTACCACTGGAGGTAGGAGTTTACTCACTTGTCAATAATTTTGTAGAACACATATTTGTTCAGGTCTACATTGGAGTAAGTGACCAGTGAAAAGTCCCTCACAATTTTGAGCATCTGTGATTTTATGCTAATCCTTTATTGACTACTCTGGACCATCTTGTCCTCCTCCTCCTTCTCTAAGTACTCCTAGCTTTTATTATCTGTACCAAAAATTTTTGTTGACTATAGAATGAGCAATGAACTAAATCTTAAACATACACAGCCATCTTTATATATGTAAGTTGTTTAATTACAAATCTAACTAGAAGAAAGTGTGACTCGAACATATTCACTATTACTAAAGATCATATTTCTGATCACATCTCTCACCTAGGGTCCATTAGCATCACTTTCTCATGCAAAGGAAACATTAAAAAAGAGTTTTTATTTACCATACTTACAAATTTGCTTTTTTAACTACAGTGCTGCTGCATTTCTGACTAATGGCCAGTCTATCATCAGTCTGTCATCCCCTACCATTCTCTGATGATAGTGGATAGTGCAGACTACAAAAGCAGACTTCTCATTACTTAGCTGGGGAGGAGTAGGTTGGGAGATGTAGAAATATTCATTAATTAATAGAACTTTCTGCTTACCTTCAGGAAACACATCTTAAGGACAAAGTTCCTGTCAATCACTTTAAAGCATAGGTTTAGAAAAATCCGCTACCTCAGCTGCTTTACGGGAATATCTTCATAACTATTCTATTCTAACAGGACAGTCTTTCATTTTCAATGTTTACTGAAAGATAGATACATCATTCTTTGTTATAGTCTCTCAAAAGGAGAAGAGGAAATAGCAAAATGGGTGGAGGAGGGACAGTAGAAGAAGAATCCCTAAAGAAAGCCACTTTACCCCCTTCATTAAATCACCAGGAAAAAAACCACACAAACAAATAAACCTTCTGAGAAATGTAATCTCCAAATAACTTCCCTGATCTGTGATTTTGTTTCAACAAAAACCATGTAGTTTTCCTCTGCTTGCTTAGATTCTAAATACTTGTAGAGAAAATGAGAAAACAGACTACTCCTAGTATAAGTACCCAGAGCTTCACATCTTGATGTACTGTTGGGACCCACCTTAGCCATGGAGAAGTGTCAACTAGGAAAAAAATAGCTTGCCTACCTCAAGAAAAACTAAGAGCCTGAAGAAAGTGTATAACATAACATCAATGTAGATAATTTTCCATTTTGTCCTCTCCAGAGTTAAAGCTTCATTTCCAAGATCTCCTTACTTAGTCCCTAAGACTAGCATTTCTCAAATTGAGGGTCAGGGCCCTGAGGAAATATCAGAATTCTGAAGGCATCAGAGATCAGAGATTTAAAAGGCCATTTTGTAGCATGGCAAGGACAATCTGGTTATTAAACAAATGGGATTAATCTGTTTCTTTCACATTTCAAGCTTTCCCTATATTTAGAATCTCCTACAGCCAAACCTATTTGAGCAGCTAATGGGCACAGTGCCAGGCTTGAGTCAGGAAGACTCTGATTCCTGAGTTCAAATCAGACTAATGACACTTACTGGTTGTGTGACCCTGGGCAAGTCATGTAACCCTGTTTGCTTCAGTTTTCTCATCTATAAAATGAGCTGAAGAAGGAAATGACAAAACACTCTAGTATCTTTGCCAAGAAAATCTCAAATGGTATCATGAAGGGTCAGACATGACTGAAAACAACTGAACAACAACAACCTTCAACTAGTACAGACAAGATTTATTAGTACTGCAACAATATTTCAATTCCAACCACTGTTAGACATCAAGCACAGAGAGATTGGGGAAAGAGGAAAAGGACCTACATGTACAAAAATATTTATAGTGGTTCTTTTTGTAGTAGCAAAAAACCCCTAGAAACTAAAGAGGTGCCCGTCTATTAAGGATCAGATAATCCTATTGAGGATAGGCACTGTCTTTTGTCTCTTTTTTGTATCCCCACAGCTTAACAAAGTGCTTGGCATATAGTAGGCCTTTAATAAATGTTTATTGATTGATTGATAAATGAATGTAATATGATTTTATTGGACCATAAGTAATGATGAAATGAACAGATTTAGAGAAAACTGGGAAAATCTGTATGAACTGATGCAGAGCAAAGTGAGTAGAACTAGGACAATAATTTATGCAATGTAAACAACATATATAAAGAAAAACAAATTTGAAGGACTTGAAAATTCTGATAAATGCAATGAAAAATCATGATCCTTGGAGGATAAAAGCTAAAGCATGTTCCTTCATCCTGAGAGATAGGAGTTGGAGTCATGATACAGAATTAAACAGATACAAGGCAAATGCAGAAATTTGCTTTTCCTAACTATGCATATTTTTATAAGAATTTTCTTTTTTCTTTCTTTTTTGTTTTTGGTTTAATTCAGTGGAAGGAAGAAGGAAAGGGGAGCAAAAAAACAGTTATAGTTTTAAAAAATTAAAATAATTCATTTCTCCAAACCCAGCTTTGAAGAACAATTAGCTATGCTGTATTAGCAAAAGTTAGATAGTAACAATTCTCTTTCCCTCTCTCATGAACACTCAATGGAACTAAGAAAAATTCTATGTTGCAGCCTTCTATAAGCTATACAAACCCATAATCAAACCACAATGTCTTCTAACCAGTTTCCAGAGCCATGATAACATTGTCTCAACACTCCATTAAAAGGGCACTGAGGCAGAAGGGAGAGGTTATTGGCTTTAAAATTAAGAGGAAAATGTAAGATTTTTTAAAAATGTCTTCGTATGCTACATGGACTAGAATCATCATTTAACATTTATTTTCCTTCTACTCTTTAGCTCAATACTAACTAGTTTGGGAACCTTAAGTGTTGGGGGCGGGGATACATATGGGGTTACATCCTAATCAACTCTTTGTGCTATTTTTTCTTGGTCTAATATTCTTACATAGGCATGATAATTATCCAGAAACAAACCATTTTGTATCATTAGCTGCAGAGTATACTCTATGCTTTTCACAGGGCATATTGTTTTCCTCTCTCATCCTCTTTCTCGTGACAGAGGGTGTGAAAAAATCTTCACTAAATTCTGAACCTGAGAGAGGCAAGCATATGGAGATGAAAGTCACAGTGATACTAGACTCCATCTCCCAAACACATGGTCCATTAGTGTGCCTTCTCTTTCTAGCACTACAGCAGAGTTAGATGACTAAAAACACTGTACACACCCAAACTTCAGTGGACATAGGGATTGTCTTATTAAGCTGACCGCCATGAACATGAGATAAAAAGTATGAATTGAAAATAGATTCTACTGTGTTAGACTCCACCAAAATTTCTCCAATTTCATAAAAATGTCTTATCTGGATTGGACTTTGCTTCTTTGCAAAAGTTGATCAAATGACAGAGGAATTGTCCCCAACAATCAGTTTCCCCAAAAAGGAATTGTCCTCTAGTGGTTCATTGCTAAATGAAAAACCACAAAAGTGTAGCATTTGCTGTTTCAGAACTCATTGAATAAGAAATGTAGAACAGAAAGGGACCTTAGAAAATTTTAAATCCAAAACCCCTCACTTTATAGAGAAGTAAATTGAGGGTCCTATAGAGTAAAGTCACTTTCCAAAGGTCATACAACTAATTAGTGGCAATTAGAACTAGAAACCAAATCTCCTGAACCTTTCCTAGTATACTGGTCTTTCCATACTGAAAAAAAAAAATCTTCTAAATCTGACCCTTATCTAATTATCAAAGTGGGTGGGGTGGGGAGGGAAAGGAAGGGAACAGCCATTTATTAGGTACTATGTTCCAAGCACTGTGTTAAGCATTTAAAAAATATTATCTCATTTGATCCTTACGATAAGCCTGAGAGGTAGGTGCTATTTTCCCCACTTTATAGTGAAGGAAACTGAGGCAAACAGAAGGTTAAGTGAGTTGCCTGGAGTCCCAGAGCTATTAAGTGTCTGAGACCAGATTTAAACTCAGGTCTTCCTGACTCCAGGCTCACTAGGCTACCTACCTGTCTCTAAGAAATTTCTCTCCTTTCTTCTGTTCCATTTGTTAGGAAACAATGACTTTGATAAGTAGCATATAAACATCTTTATCAAAGAAAAGGAAAGATATATTTCAGTGAAATCAAACACAATAAAGTATCAATGCCATCATTTTCCAAAGCCCTTAAAATGAATAGAATCCCCTTCAAACCTTCAGAATCCCCCCAAAATCTTTCATGTACCTTGTCATCCTTCCCTAATTAATCCAGCTTTCCACTTTAGTAGATGCCAAATATTCCATATAATCACATTATCTAGGTGGCACAGTGGATAGAGTACCAGATCTTGAATGAGGAAAACCTGAATTCAAATCCATACTGACTTTTATTATCTTTGCAAAAGTCTCTCTCCCTCTCCCTCCCTCCCCCCTTCTCCCTCTCTCCCTCTCCCTCTCCCTCTCCCTCTCCCTCTCCCTCTCACTCTCACTCACACTCTCACTCTCTCTCCCTCTCTCTCTCTCTCTCTCTCTCTCTCTCTCTCTCTCTCTCTCTCTCTCTCTCTCTCTCTCTCTCATTGTTATTTAAAGTTTTGAGCTCCAAATTCTAGCCCTCTCTCCTTCCTTTTACCTGAAAGAGTAAGCAATCAGATATAGGTTATACATGTGCAACAACGTAAAACATTTCCAAAAGGAAAAAAAATGAAAGAAAGAAAATGATAAATAGCATGTTTTAGTCTGTATTCAATCAATATCAGTTCTTTCTCTAGAGGTGGGTAGTGTGCTTCATCATTAGTCCTTTGGGATTGTCTCGAATCATTGTATTGCTGAAAATATCTAAGTCATTCATAGTTCTTCATCACACAATATTGCTGTTATTGTGTACAATGTTCTCCTCCTGGATCTGTTCACTTCACTGTACATCATCAGTTCATGTAAGTTTTTCCAGATTTTTCTAAAATCATTCTGCTTGTCATTCCTTATAGCATAATAATATCCCATTACAATCATATACCACAGCTTGTTTAGCTATTGGGAAGGTCTCTTGACCCCTGTTTAACTCAGTTGCTATATCTATAAAATGGTAATAATAAGAATACCTACCTCCTAGGGTTATTGTGAGGATAAAATGAGATAATGTTAGTAAAGTGCTTTACAAATCTTAATGCTTTCTATATCCTAGCTATTATTAGCTATTATCTCAGAATTTTAGGGACCCTTTGACATCAATTAGTCCAAACTATAAAATAGCTAAAATATGTTTCGTTAATTTTTCTTCTTTACCTGTTTTAATTACTAATGATGTAAAATATTTATATTATTTTTCATGAGCAATTAATAATGTTTCAGTTACATTAAATGGACTTTTGTAGGCTAGCATGAGAACTATCTTGTATAACATTGTTTCTACAGAAGAATATGTTCTGAGTTCCAAATAAAAGACAAACTTTCAAAATAAACTCCTCTTTGCAAATTGGGGGCTTCTGATGTTAACCAATTAATACCCTAATAATTGTCTGAAAGTGAGGCAATCTCTACACGCATAGGCTCACTCCTCATTCTAATGAGGCTACATTCCTTTGAATTTTTCCACCATGACCCAGAAACATCTTCATCCTGAAAGATTATTTCATCCCCAGAATTCACATCTTACAAGTACCATGGGACACTATGGCTCCTCCTAGAACTTCAAGAGGACCCAGGACAACTATCTCTTTATTTCTTACCAGGCTGCACTACAGACTTCTCTATCAAGCCCCAGAACTTTTCCTTTTATGTGTTGTTTTTACATTAGAATGTAAGCTCCTTGAGGGAAGGGACTGTCTTCCTTTGAAACTGTATTTTTATTCCCAGGATTTAAATGCTTAGTAACCTGTTAACTAATTCATAATGACTTGATTCCACTGATCAAAGGGTAGAGTCATAATCACGTGGGGGGAATTTGGGAAAATGGACATTTTTGTGCCCCAATATCAAGTATTTCTAGGGCCCCATTAGCACAAAATTCATAGGAAAACTCAAAAGAGTTTCAGGGTACTAGCTGTGTGACCCTGGGCAAGTTACTTAACCCCCATTGCCCCCCCCCAAAAAAAGAAGAGTTTCAGGGTTAATGTGGCAAGAAAAACATTAAGTATCTTGTGCCACAGATATCTCTAGTTACAGATTTTTCTGTTTTCTTTCAAGTTCCACTCTACCATATCCAAGTATTAAAGTAGCTTTCCTCAAGGAATACACACAAAAACTTCGATGGGACTTGTAACACTCATGATTCTGTTCCAAATTGGGTGGCAGTTACATTTCTATGATTCCTTTCACTTTGTCATTTCTAAGCCATACATCAGGTGAGGGAAGTTTCAGAGGAACTCAAATCTCATACCTGAAAGGAATGGGCCCTGATATACACACTCTATGGCAATGTATTTTTGATCATTGAAGCCCAGTCTTGCCTTGATTTGCTTTTGACCCTGTAACTATATTAAAGCCTTGATAAAGTCTCAAATATAGCATTCAATCTATATTAACTATCCAATTCCCACAAAAGTCATGGGGTTCCTTAAGTGTCAACTTTTATACTTCTAACTATTTAAAATAAAACAACAGAAAAAGAAATAATTGCTCCCATTTCATAATTCTTGGGTGATGAGAGGAATTTTTGTATCTGTACCAGCACCAAGGATATTACTAAACAAGGAAATAATGTAGAACACTACATGGAGTAATATACTTTACTCTGCAGAAGTATGACTAGCAACCATTTGATAACCTATATATTTATTCCGGCATCAGTGAGCAAAACACATAAAACACTGAAATAATGACTAGAGTAAAAACTACATAGAATAGCTTTAATCTCGGTATCAAAGCCTATTTTATCTCATTTAATCTAAATTTTTTCTTTGAGTAAGACTATGAAAGCTCATGAGTTAATGATTAACCATGTTTTCATGCATATAATATATAACACTTTTTTTTTCCAGTTCTTCCATTTTCTTTTTCCCCAAACTGGAAATTTCTTGATGATAGAGCCTATCTATCTATTCTCTCTTCCCTAGTTTATTAAAGTCAACTAAAATCTTACCTCCTTTTTTATTTTATTTTAGATTTATGGACTAAAACAAGCATTTCTATAAAAGTATAAAAATATTATTATACATGAAACTGCAAATCTAGGCACAACTTGCTAGTTCTTTCAAATATACAAATAAATTATCATATACATTTCTTTTTTTCTTCGCTCTCCCCAAAATAAACAAAAAACCCTTCTATAGGATTTTCTTGATCTTCCTTAATGCTAATACTTTCTTTCTATGATTATCTCCAATTAATCCTGTATATATCTGGTTTGTATTTAGTTTTCATGTTATCTCCTCCATTAGATTGTGAGCTCCTTAAGGGCAGGGATTGTTTTGGGCTTTCTGGTTAATACTCAGTGCTTAGTACAGTGTTTGGAACATAAGTAGGCACTTAATAAATGCTTGTTGTACCAGGCACTGTGCACAAGTTGCACTAAATGCCTATATGTGAATAATCACCAAAAACAGTCTCAAAGGAAAGAGATACATGAGTATTAAGATTCATCCAAAAGTCTCGAAACCATGAAATAGAAAACATCCTACTCACTTTCTTAACAAGGAGATGATGCACATTGAAACATACATTTGAGGACATGGCCAATGTGGGAATCTGTTGTTCTTGACTATGCTTATTTCTTACAACAATTTTGCTTTTCTTTTATCTTTTTTCAACCAAAAGGTGTGGGAGGAAGATAAAATAAATGCTTATTAACTGAAAAAAGGAAATAAGATGAAAGTTACAGTTTTTAAAAGGATTGATGCTGAGTCTGAAGAAAGGAAGATCAGTGAGGGTAACAAGACAGAATCAGACAAGAAAATGATCACTACATTCAAATAGCTTAAAGGACAGTTAGGTAGAAGTATTTGATTTATTTTATGTAGAATCAGAGGAAAGATCTAGGATCAATGGATGAAAGTTATTGGGAGTCTGATTTAGGTTTATTATAAAGAACTTTCTAACAATGAGAGCTGTCCAACAATGGAATATACAGCCTCCTGATGTCATAAGCTAGAAATGTTCAAGAAGGTAATGGAAAACCAGTTCTGAGTGCATATTACAGAAAAGTTTCTTTCAATGGGCAGGAGGTTGAAGTAAATGTTCCTTCCATCTCAAACATTCTGACTGCATTCTTGACATTATTCTTGTTCCATTTGAAGTCTGAGTTTAGGATACTATAAGGATAGGGTGGTACTACATACCTAATGTATGGCTAATAAATATTTGTTGAGTGAATGATTTGGCAGAAGACTCAGAATGTTCTGCATCAGTCTCCAAAAAACTATAACCTCAAAGACCCGGAAGATGGCAGTTAAATTCACTTTACAGCAAGACCTCGAATTTGTTTCTGTTCTAAGGCCCCAGGGTCTTCCATTAGCCCAAATAAAAAATAATAATAACAGCAATAGATGGGAAAAAGGAAACTAATTCTAGCATCCCCATATTACTTGGCTGGCTCAAACCTTGGTGCCAACCTTTATACTATGGGGTTTTAGGCAGAAATGGATTAGCACAGGGCCTGGCACAAAATACACAGTTAATTGAAGCTTTCAGCTTCAGAAACACCAAGAGCAAAATCCCATTCAATTACTAGGATCTGACGTTGCTGGACAGAAACCATATTGGGCTTTAGAGATGGAACTAAGCCTTATCCAGCCATGCTCATTAATGACTTTCATTCATTCATTATGTGCTTTCTTTATGGAATGAATCCATCTTTTTAAATCCTGGAAATTGGGACTCTTTCATTATATCAATTCTACCTTCTGCAAACATCACAGAAAGGTATTTTATTCCAGGGATGCCCCTTGAAGGATATCTATTTGTTAAGTATCTCTCATATAATCTTCAATCTGAAGTCTATCATTTATAGACTGTGGTGAAGACAGCACAGTAGGAAAGGGGTCTAAAGCTGTTATTTTAAAACAACATCTAGTTACAAATACTGGTAAGGGAGGGCTTTTCCATTTGTCTTTTCACATACATAGTCCTCTGTCACAGTTGCATTCATGTCCCTAATCTGATTAGCTAGAGGGGTGTCCAGAAATCCCTGTGCTACTATAGCCACTCGCAAAAACCAAATAAATCAAAACAATGATTAATAAAGTATCTACTTCTGAGTGTTTACAGTCACAGAGGGGAGAGCAAGGGGGAAATGAAATAGCAGCCATTGCAGGAGCCTCTCCTCTGGAATTCATAATTTATGCATCTTGTCTGTCCTGCTCCCTGTGCAGATACAATCAATTGCATTCAATGTCAGATTCTAGTACAGCAGTCATTTGTGCCTACGCATCTAGCTATACAGGCTAAAAATGCTGCAAATATTTCATAAAGATTGGAGCTATGTACTTGGAACTCCTGGGGAAATTTAACCATTCCTAAGACAGGTACTTTGAGATTGCTTATCCCTAAGGAATCTTTAAAGTGAATCTAAAGTAGACACCCTCAGAAAGAAGTCCTATTTACCTTATATTGACCTTCCCTCGTGTCCCTCCACCCCCACTCATCCATTTTCAGTAGCAAAGTCTTTAATGATTTGCTCAATCAACAGCATACAGAATTATTGAGGGAACAGTGATGTTTTCTCCTGGGTGGGGGTGAGAAACTTCTTTATTCACTGTCATGGATAATAGAGAATTGACCTTAAAATAGTTCATAGTCACCATTTTTCATCTTTCCAGGTAGCTGGTTTATTATAAGTAGCTAACTAGTCAGGATGGCATGTGTAGGTCCAGTTACCTGAAAAAATATCATCAGTAGAGCTATTTTAAAAAAGAAAAGAAATGTAGGGTTCTATGTAGCTTATGGTTGCCACATAATGTCATAATATTCTTTGCTGTTGAATGAGGAATCTTTGCCTATGTTGCCATATCTCTGTTCGTTTTATACAATAGAATTACATAAAATAGAGTTTTACACAACAGAATCCATGAGAGAGGCTCTAGAAAAGACTTAGTTGTTGAAAAAGGAAACAAAACAAAACATGGTAGCTACAATAGTCATTTATACTTAACCGACAAGTAAGTCAAGCCATTACAATCTTTGGTCTCACTTGTGTTTAATAAATGAAACCTTTTTAACATGGGCTGCCAATGATAGTCATACACTTTATCAACCTTTCTTTTTGTGTGGGGCAATGAGGGTTAAATGACATGCCCAGGGTCACACAGCTAGTGTCAAGTTTCTGAGGCCGGATTTGAAGTCAGGTCATCCTGAATCCAGTGCTGGTGCTTCATCTACTGTACCACCTAGCTGCTTCAAACTTTCTTTAAAACCATATTATTCGGGGGCGGCTAGGTGGCGCAGTGGATAAAGCACCGGCCCTGGATTCAGGAGTTCCTGAGTTCAAATCCGGCCTCAGACACTTGACACTTACTGGCTGTGTGACCTTGGGCAAGTCACTTAACCCCCATTGCCCTGCAAAACAAACAAACAAAAAACCATATTATTCTCTTGCTCTATTTAATGGAAGAGACAGAGTTCCCTTGCCTCTAGTTTTCAAGATCAGGAGCAAGATTTCTGGACCCCAAAGTCCTATTTTTCAAGGATGTGTCTTCCACTCATTTTCCAAAAACCACAGGAGAAACAGAAGAACCAAAATGAATGAATGACCCATTTATCCTGTGAATGAAAGGAATTGAGGAAAGGTGAAGACAATTGACTGTAAGCATTAAAATAGATTATAAGAGAACTATCTGACTATGAACCCACACTGTAAATATTTGATTAATTCTAAAATGTTGAAGGTATTTGCATACTAAATACATGATGTTATAAGACCAGCATTTCCCACCTACAACATGGGGAGGTTTAGAAGACAAAGCTCTCCCCTGAACCAAATTGACTCCAACATCCCTCACATAGCTCCATGGTCATCTGGGAACACAAAAAAGTACCAACCAAGTAGAGTTCAGTCTTCTCAGACCTGGTGGATGCCTAAGACCATATGAGTAGACATACTCTGATGATCAGATGCATGTCTTGACTATCAAAACTGAAAAATAAGTACCACTGTATCTTTGTTTCACATCCTTCTGTTAGGGCAGAGTATGTTCTGTGACTTAAAAGTACCTCATTTAACCCCCAAATTGAAAGGGAATTAATAGAATGCTAGCATTAAAGCAGTCCTCAATCCCACTGTCCATAACCGTGGCTTGCTACTTGTTAAGTTGCTTTACAGTTGTGTCCAATTCCCTGTGACCCCATTTGGAATTTTCTTGGCAGATAGACTGGAGAAGTTTATCATTTCCTTCTCTAGCTTATATTTACAGATGAGGAACTGGGGCAAATAGAATTAAGTGATTTGCTCACAGTCATCCTGAAGCAGGATTTGAACTCATGAAAATAAGTCTTTCTGGTTCCACTGCACCACCTCGATGCCCCCATGGCCTACTACAGAAAGTAGTTAAATTGTTCCATCTGAAGTGAGTGCAATTTTTCTTTCTTCTATTATATCCCTCATATTCTATCTCTAGATCCAGAAATTTCCAGAAGTTAGGCACTTGAAAAATATCATTCTGTTTGTTTCTTACTACTTCTAAAACTATTCTAATAATTTTCCACATGCAAGCTTCAAGTCAAACAAACAAATAAACAAACAAACATAAAAAGCAAGGGCAGCTATTGCCTGCTGCTCCAACTACCACATTTAAATGTGATTTCAAGAGGCGAATCTCCTTTGAAAAGATACAATAGAAATTAGTCCCTTTATAGACATTTCATGGATATAATGAGTAAAGGGATTCTGCTGCATGATTTAATTATCATCATCCTACACTCAAATAGCACTTTCTATGTTGAAAGAGTTTTAAAGGGTTTTACAATCTATAGAAACACACCAAGTCATTCTGCCCAATAGAAGAATCCCATTAGCATCAGGCAAAACATGGAAACCATATAACTGGAATGGAAAAAAAATGTAGAATCAACAATGCAAGTGTGAACTCTTCCATATAGGCCCTAAGATTCTATGACTGCTATTGTGTAATTTGGTTTGAGTTATGTATAAATTTGTGTCCTTTGTGTATCTCTGTCTATCAATGTTACAGTTCCTCTCTCCTGTTCCATATTTGTTTGTTTTTTTCTCTGACTCTTAGCATTTCTTTTGTCTTTCTTTCCCTTGGTCTTCCAACTTGGTTTCTTACTCTGCCTTCCATACATGTTTTCATGTAAATTATTTTTTTGCCTCCATCCATGAGAGACTAATAGAAATCCCCAGATCCTAGGGGACATTTGAAAAATGCTATTAGACTTCTGCCCTTGTACCTTAGAACATGTAGACAGGCTATTTAATAAAACGATGAATGAACAAGGCAAAAGGTACCTTTCCTTATTTCTAAGTGTACTTAAAGTACAGTCTTGGACAAGATAAATACTAGAAGTAGAATTTTTTAAAAGCAATGTTAAGCCTTATACAAATTCACAATATTATTCCATTTCATTCCTTTATCCCTGGTTCAAATGGTTCTCCATCTTTCAAGAGCCAGTTCAAATCATAACTGCTTCTCCATAAAGCCTTCCTTGAACACCAGAAACTATAATTCTGAATTTCTATAGCACCTTCTTCATATATTATTGATTTGATTTTGTGTATTTTCTCAATATTTTTTTCTTTTTCTGCACGTTTTATAGCCCCCGTGAGATTATAAACTCTCTGAGGTGAGGCACTCTATTTTATCACTTAATATAGCCTCTATAGTCTACATAAGATTCTATATAGAGAGCTAGAAAGGACCTCAGAAACCATATAGCCTAATCTCCTCATTTTGTGAATGAAGAAACTGAGGCTCAGAGAAATTAAAAGATTTATCCTCTAAGTATCAGAGGTAGGATTTGAACCAAGGTCCTTTGACTCCAGGGGTGGTGTTCTTTGTACCATAATCATATTGACACAAGTCATAAATATGATTTTTTAACTTAAATTCATTAAAGCAATCCATTCACAAATAGAGTATTTTACTCTGGCTACATTTGTGTGATATATATATATATATATATATATATATATATATATATATATATACACACACACACACATATATACATATATACACATATATACACATATATACATAGATATAGATATATATAAAGGGCCTAAAATTCTAGCTATGATGTCTAAAATCTAATGAGTGATCACCTTAAACCAGAAGCTTTAGCAAGAGTTTAGACTTTTAAGTATTTATTAAAGTATATTAGGGGTTAGCAAAGAGAAACACGTGGATAAAGTATGAGATTTGCCTGCTCTCTCTCTCCTGCCTATCTCTGCCACCAAGCCCCCATCCGGCTGGGAAAAGAGAGAGATCCAGCAAGCTAACCTCCCTTCCTAGTTTCCTTCTCCCTCCCCAAAAGGGGAGGTCCTTCAAGCTAATTGGTTGAGAGTGGTCTCCTGCTGATGTCAGTAGTTCACAGACTCTGAGAACAACATGTCACTCAGGGCCAGCCAGGTGTGGTCTCCATCCAATCACCCTTAATTAGGTTCTCACCCAATTCAATCAATTCCAAATCAATCTTCAAGTGGGGCCCCTGGGTGTCTGCCAAATCCCATTATTTTATCACTATATATGTATTTAATTGCACACAAAGAATTAGTGGGTTCACCACTGCTTGAGTTGTGAACAATAAGAATGTGCCATTGTTAAAGGAGAGTCAAAATATTATACTTTGAGAGTCAAGTAGAGGGTATATAGCTATTATGCAACTTGGGCATAATATCAGAGATAACTCCTTTTCCCCTTGCTGTTATTAGAGATGCACAGGCACCTGATTTTCATCATCTCCATGGGTAAAGGACAATGCATGATATGCATGCAATACTGCCATGCTCCATGGATTCAGACTAAATGACCAACACAGAAGCTGTTTTTTAGGTCCACAATATTGAGGCTCAATCCAGACTGTACAATTAAAAGCATGGCTCCTTTCTCATAGGAGCCTGAGCTGGAATTGACCTTTGGAATCACTTAGTCTAACCTTCTTATTTTATAGGTGAGGACAAAGTCTCTGACATTGTCACTTGCCCAAGGTCACAAGGTAGTAAATAGCAAAACCAGAACTTGAAACGAGGTTCTCTGTCTCCAGATGTAGGGTTCTTTCTACTCTATGATTCTGCCTCTTCCTGTGGCAAGCAGGTCACAAACAAGGAGAGGATGCTCATCTTTGTAATTTTTTTCCAATCATTTCCCATTTCACTTAATTGAAAGTTCACTGTTTCAGGTTAACACTTTCATGACATCTTGGAGAAAGCACTAGATATGTAAGAAGGGGACCTGGGTTCAAATCCTATATGACCTCAAGTTAAGTCATCTAACCTGTAGAGATTTCACTTTTCTTATCTGTAAACTACTGGAGGTTAGATTAGATGAGTGTTAAAATTGCTTTTAGTTCTAACTCCTATTCAAAACAAATAGAAGTAAAGCAAAACAATTAAAAACAAAACAAAACTCTGCTCAGTGAAGGTGGTTGAAGTATCTGAAAGAAATATTGTTTAGAATGCATCCCTAGGTTACTGTCAAAAACCACTCTGATTAAATGTAATAAACTGGAGTCAATGCTAAAATTTTAATAAAATGTTGCTTTTTCCCCTAGTCAGTACCATCTAATAAAGGTGGTTTGATCCTATTTACAAAATAAATCATATTACTTGGTACCCAAGGGTGGTATTTTGGCCATGGGAGGTAATCATATTCTAATTTAATGGCAAAAAAGCAAGCATGACTAAAATATCTATTATGCTGGCTAGCAAGCCCAAGTAGATTGCATATTGTGAAGGGCTGCAGACATGCCAATGCTTGTTAAGGTATTAAAATTAACATGTTTAAATTTTTTCATTTACTGCATGTGCAGTTTGCAGCATTTTTCCAGAGCCTATAAGCCCAAAATGACTTTCCAATGAATATTTAATTTTTGTTTTTTCCCCCTGAGGAAGTTAACTCTACAACCACTTCTACCAAGGGAAAAGAAAAAAACAATTGCAAACAAGGATAAGGTGAGATGGAAAGATGGGAATGGACAAAAAGAAAAAGAACGTTCGAGGGGACAAAGAATACAAATTATACTCATGGTTAGAAATTCTAATGTCAACAAGAAATAAACTGATTAGCTTCGGGGAAGGTCCAGTGCCTCCCCTAAAGAGAAAAATCAGTTCCAGTCTAAGGCAAAAAGATGCTTATGAATACTTAATAATCCTTGCATTCAAGATTCAATGTCAGCATTAATGGATCCCATCCTTTGGGTGAGTAAACTACTCCCTGGTCAGTGGTTAGAGATTTTAAATGCCTTCCCTGAAGTAAACAGTCTACTTTCTAGGGGCAGCTGGCTCACAAGAAGAATAAAGTCCATTAAGGCAGACATAAAACCTTTAATGAAAGAATTATAAAGTGCTTCATAAGCATTAT
This sequence comes from Dromiciops gliroides, assembly GCF_019393635.1. Classification (NCBI taxonomy): domain Eukaryota; kingdom Metazoa; phylum Chordata; class Mammalia; order Microbiotheria; family Microbiotheriidae; genus Dromiciops; species Dromiciops gliroides. The sequence continues at coordinate 566,821,778 of NC_057861.1, read as the reverse complement.
TCTGGCCTTTGAGTACAGCCAAACTTCATCTTTCCCGACATTTACTACACCTCTCAAAAGCCCCTAATGGCAAATTATTGGGAATATTTTAAAGATGAGTCAAGAACTAGTCAGGAATGGCAAAATGGCTCCCATCCAAGGCAGATCAGCAGCTAGGAAAATAAAAGACCCCAAAAATACTTGTTATTCTGTCTCAAGATGGAAATAAAGCCTCTATCCACTGGGTATGCAACACAATAGTTGCGAATCATCCTGTCCTTCTGAAAGTTCCAATAAATCCTGATTTCTAAAGTAATTTCTCTTACCAGTGTACAAGAGATATTCAATGTATTCCTCTTTTAATTGCTCTAGGACACTAGGGCAGTTTCTCTTCTTGGAATAAGGGGCTAAAATTCTAGCTATGATGTCTAAAATCTAATGAGTGGTAACCCCAAATTAGAAGCTTTAGAGTTTAGACTTTTAAGAATTTATTAAAGAGCAATCAGAGGTAGGTGAGGAGAGAGAGAGGTAATAGATCTAACTATTTATAAGAGACCCCATCATCCGACCTCTCCTTCCTCCTCCCAGAAGCCTCCTCTCCAACAGAAAACAGGGCCGTCCACACACACACAGGTCCAAACTAATTGGTTGACAGCCCTGATTGACAAATCCCACAGGTAGTTCTACAGAAGTAACTTCCAGAGCCGGGCTGACCTTCGAAATCCCAGAAAAGGTCAGTTCCAGATGCTAAAGTCACATGGCTTGTCCTCACATGCCTTCTCCTCATGGCAGAGCTTCCCTATAGTATCCCTCCAGCAGGGGGTGTCATACCAATTCTCACATTGCCCTCTACATTAGAGGCAAACTGGCCATCTCCCTCTTGCTGATTCACAATACTTAGTATGCTTTTTCACTGGCTGTCTCTGTTTCTTGGAATTTACTTCCTCTTCACCTCCACCTCTTGGAATAACTAGAATACCAAGTCTTTTCTGGTGCCCTCAGCTGCTAGTGGCATACCTAGCCAAAGTGATATAGCCGATATATGTCAGAAGCAAATTTGAATCCCAGTTTTCCTGAATCTAACTGTAGAACTCCATCCTTTGTCCCCACATTGCTTATGAATCTTTTTAGTACTAGAAGTTGAAAATGGCCTTAAAGCCTTCATATTCTTATCATCTCACTTTAAAGCTAAAGAAATTAGTTCATTGACTTGTCACAGTCCAAGCAGCTACCAAGTGGTAAAGCTGGGATTGTAACCCAGGCCCTGCTGGATCACAAACTGGTACATTTGTGTGTATGTGAGTAATTAGCCAGTTAGATGACTGGGCTCTTTACTTCACCATTTAGATCATGAATGAAAACTTTACACTCTTCTTTGGGATCCTGGAGGAATTCCTATAGAACAGTAGTTCTCATGCCCCGTAGTAGATCAGTGATCTTTGGTACTTTTTTTTTCTGGTCATACCTCTTTTAAGCCAGTGATGTAGCCAAATATTCCTTGTGAGAAAAGCATGTTTTTCACTCCTGTATAAAACAATTATAACAAAATTTTGTTCACTTTCTTCCAACAAGCCTTTATTATGCACCTGTTATGTTCCAGATACTATGCTAGGTGCCAATAATACAAAGACAAAATTGAAACTGACCTCAATGAGTTTACATTCTAATAGGGAAGACATTTGTACACACATACAAGGGAAAGAATAAAACTTGGGAGTCACTAGATCTTTGCCAATTACTACAGTAGGAACTTGGGTGAGTGATTTAAGTATCCTGAACCTCAGTTTTTTAATCTACAAAATGAGGAGTGGAAGTAGATGGCCTCTGAGATCCTTTCAAGTTCTAAATTTAGGATCTTATGAAAGGGGTTATATGAGGAAGGGGAAAAGGTAATATCTATCAATCATTTGACAGGTATTTATTAAATGATTTCTGTGTTTGAGACACTGTACTGAGAAGGGAATATAAATCAAAATAAAAAACAGTCCTTGACTTCATGAAGCTTACATCCTAATGAGGGAAACAATTTACATATGAAGCAACACATAAGATACAATATAAATATGGAGTAGATGAAAAGTAGCCTTAGAGAGGAAGGTATTAGCACACAGTAATGGGAGGTTTGGAGGAGGCCAAGGAAAGATTTCCTAGAAGAGGTGGTGCTGGGGTGGCTAGGTGGCGCAGTGGATAAAGCACCGGCCCTGGATTCAGGAGTACCTGAGTTCAAATCCGGCCTCAGACACTTAACACTTACTAGCTGTGTGACCCTGGGCAAGTCACTTAACCCCAATTGCCTCACTAAAAAAAAAAAAAAAAAAAAAAAAAGAGGTGGTGCTTGAGTTGAGTCTTCAAGGAAGCTGGGAATTTGAAAAGGTAATAAGGATTAGGACGGAGAGCATTTCAGAAAAGGTGGGGGAGTATCCAGGGTTTGGGGCAACTCAGTTCTCCACTGTAATATTTTTTTAATTAGTTCACAAGCTAAACCAATACTTTCTTGCCTGCCATGCCATTCTAGTGGTCAAGCCAATCATTTCTTTATTCGGTAGTTTTGAACTTTTTTGATTTCTTCATTTGGTGATTGCTTTGTATCATTCTTTTGAAGATGAACATAATCCCATGTTGATGTCCTTTGTCTATTTTCAATTTTATTGGCACCAAATACCTTACCTGAATAGACCAAGCTGGACTTTTTATAATTGTAAGCAATGTATTCTTCTCATCTTTATCTTTTCTTCAAATATGGTACTGGTTTTGACATTTGATCTACCTATCTGATTAGCCTGACTAAGCATACAGAACTAATTTGGAAATGACTCCCACACTGGTAACTAGTTAATTTTATTTTTATTTGTTATATTTTTCAGTGTTCCCCATGTCTTAGGAATTAAGACTTCTAATTGCTCTTCCTACCTCAAGTCTCTATGCCTCCAATTCGTTCTATACACAGCTTCCTCAATGATTTTCCTAAAGGACAGGTTGACCATTTCACTACCCCTGCCAAACCCCCCAAAAACTTCCATGGCTACCAACTGCCTGCAGGGTTAAATATAAATTCTTGTGTTTGGCTTTCAATTCCCTTCATAATTTGGTCCCAATTTACCTTTCCAAATTACTATACATTATTCCCCTTTATGCACTTTATATTTGAGTCACACTGGCCCTTTTGAAATTCCTCATAACTTTCCATGTCATTGTACTACCTCTTAGAATCCCTTACTTCCTTCAAAACTCTGATCAAGAGACACCTTCTCTACATGAAGCTTTTCCTGACTCCCTCCTCCCCCATCAGATGCTAGTACCCTTCTACTCCTCCCCTCCCCACCCAAAACCCCTCTTCCTTCTATTAATTTTGATTTTGCTTATTTATGTTCATCTTCTATCTCCTGGTAAAATGTAAGCTCCTTGAGAACAGAGACTTTTTTTGTATCCCTTGCCTCTAAAAGGGCCTGCAATATAGTGACACAAGTGATTACCGATTAAATGAACAATCTGTGAAATATTCATTTTTGTAGCGAACTGGATCAGTCAATAAGCCTTTGACCTCTCTCATAACTTAGTCCTCAAACATATTTTCTAACATATTCTTTTTACTATGCCTACATTTTCATAGAAGTTATAGGTTACTGGAGTACATGTTGATTTGATCATCTTGATAATCTTTTTGTTTCAGCTCATGAACACTGAAAGGTAAGATGACCAAGAAATAACATCTCTTGTTGCCCTTGAACATACAATAAATTCTTCATTAAACACTCCCAGGAGAACCTGTAAGCCATCTTTCCATTCAGCTGCAACATTTTTATGTCTTCTGGTGGCACAGTGCATAGAGTCAGGAAGACCTGATTGCAAATCCTGTTTCAGATTACTAGTTGTGTGACCCTGGGTCACTTAATCTTTGTCAACCCATTTCCTCATCTATAAAAGTGTAGCTAATAATAATGACTACCTCACAATGTTATTGTGAAGATTAAGTGAGATATAATATATAAAGAATTCTGCTAGTGCTAGATAAATTCTATCTACTGCCATTATTAGGGGAATATCAATAATGATATGGTTACAGCAGTATGCCCATTCACTGATCAAGTTAAATATGGAAAGACAGGCTAAGAACTGTGCGATTCTAAGAACTTTCTTCTCCTCTCTCTATAATCACTAGTCACTCCAGAAGCAGTAGGGGGCTGCATAAGACGGAGGCTAATTTTGTAGTGTTTCATTAGTTGCCAGGGCTAAAGAGTTCACCAACAACCAAACGGTCATGATAACCACTATATGTAATTAGGTTGGTCTTTGAACAGCAGACATAGTTTATTGCCATGACTATATTTGAAGCTTTTCCAGGTTGGTACCAGCACTTAGCATAACGGTTGATACATAGTAGGTACTTAATATATGCCTGGCACATAGTAGGTAATGAATAAATATTTATTGACTGGATTTAGTAAAACTTGTTAAGGCTTATACTCCAGTGGAGTACTACCCAGGGTTAACTCCTTGCCACAACGAAGCAAAGTGTAAGATGTTTGTGGAGTACTGAATATACTGTATAATTGCATATCTTATACATATATGTTCACATGCATATGTATAAAAAGAAACCTCAGAAAAATGTTCAGCACCTTAGAGAATACAATTCACAATATCCAAGATTTATTAAAATTATCCAAAACAAAATAGAATAAAGCTCAATAAGGAATTGCTACATCAACTTTTAAAATGTTTTCATGTCATTATCCTCTCTCATGGTCATTTGGGGGGAAATGGAGTAAAGTATTAGAAAATTATCACTAAGAGGTTAAGGAAATTGAAACTATTCAGCTTAAAAAAAGAACTATCCCCAGCTTATATATTTATTGAATAAAAATGGGTGAGAGAGAGAGAGAGAGAGAACAATTAGGACAAAATTTAACCATGCTCTTCAAGTATATGAATGGCTTTCACAAGAGGAAAGACATCTCTTCCTCTTTGCTAATGATCTGGTAGGGTTTTAGAATACATTTTCTGACATGCAAGATCATCTCCCTGGGGAGTAAGTCATGGAAAATATTATGGAATTTCTTCCTCTAGCAGTCTTTTTAAGAAAATAGAACAGACTTTTATCTAGCTAGGATAGTTTAGGCACAAGTCTGCCTGAAAGTAGAAAGATAAATTCAGTGACTGATCAATGTCCCTTCTAATCCTTTCATTCTATTTATTTCATAAACTCTCTTGATATAACATCAAATTCAGAGTTTATTTCATCAATTCCTCTTATACCAAGAGATTAATTTATTTAAGAGTCACTACTTGGGGCAATTCAGCCCTGGAGTCAGGAGTACCTACCTGAGTTCAAATCTGGCCTCAGACACTTAACACTTACTAGCTGTGTGACCCTGGGCAAGTCACTTAACCCCAATTGCCTCACTAAAAAAAAACAAAAAAAAGAGTCACTACTCCATCTTATAAATTATAAATTATTGGACAAAGATGGGTTTGGGGTGTTGTATGTCAGGGGTAGGATGAGTGTGGGGTGTGGGCGTATGTGAGAGACAGACACACACAGAGATAGAGAGAGACACATGGAGACACAGCTGTAGAGAGAAAGGGATAGAGGGGGAGAGATAAAGAGAGTGAGAAACAGACAGACGGTGACAGAGACAGAGAGGAGGGAGAATTCAAAGTAGCAATTTCTTTCTTTTTTTTTTGCAGGGCAATGGGGGTTAAGTGACTTGCCCAGGGTCACACAGCTAGCAAGCGTCAAGTGTCTGAGACAGGATTTGAACTCAGGTCCTCCTGAATCCAAGGTCAGTGTTTTCTCTATTGTGCCACCTAGTTTGTCCCCAAAAGTAGCAATTTCTAACCATTTTCCATCCCTGTGTCCTTTGATTTTCAGTAAACCATAAGGTAACTTCTATTAATATGAAAAAAATTAATTCTAGGATTTATCATGCATATAAGAAAAAATATATTTTTTCATAAAGAAAATTTTATTTAGTACATAACCTTTCTTAGTATCATAAAGTTGTTCTCTCTCCAAGACACACGTCACTATCACAACTACTTTTGGAATATTTCCTTTCTTAAAATAATAAACATTTTTAAAGTTTTGAGTTCCAAATTTTATTCCTCCTTCACCCCCTCCTCTACCCCCTCCCTGAGGCAGTAATCAATCAGATATAGGTTATATATGTGAAATTGTGTAAAATATTACCATATTAGTAATTTTGTATAAGAAAACGAATTTTAAAAAATGAAAGAAAGTGAAAAATAGCACACTCCAGTCTGTGTTCAATCAATATCAGTTCTTTCTTTGGAGGTGGAAAGTATGCTTCGTCATTAGTTCTTTGGGATTGTCTTGGATCATTATATTGCTGAGAATAGTTAAGTCATTCACAGTTCTTCATTAAACGATATTGCTGTCACTGTGCACAATGTTCTCCTGGTATTCTTCACTTCACTATATATCAGTTCATATAAGTCTTTCCAGTCCTTTCTTAAATAGTTCTGTTTACCATTTCTTATAGCATAGTAATATTCCATCACAATCATATACCACATATGTATATACCATATACCATAGCCATCTCCCAATTGATAGGCATTCCTTTGATTTACAATTCTTAGTCACCACAAAAAGAGCTGCTATAAATATTTTTGTACAAATAGGTCTTTTTCTCTTTTTTGAGATATCTTTGGGATAGAAACCTAACAGTGGCATTGCTGGATCAAAGGGTATGCATAGTTCTATAGCTCGTTGGGCATAGTTCCAAATTGATCTCCAGAATGGGTGTATCTGTTCACAACTCCAGCAACAATGGATTAGCATCCCCATCTTCCCACATCCCCTTGAACATCCAATATTTTCATTTTTGTTATATTTGCCAGTCTGATAGGTACGAAGTGATACATCAGAGTTGTTTTAATTTTGCAGAAATATTTCAATAGAATAATATAGTTATTTATCAAATATTTCCTGGGTCTCCTAGACAAGTTTCTTGTACCCCTGAGGCTATGCCTATCCCAGTTGGGGAACCTCTGATATCAAGGAATGTTAGGATAAATGAGGCTAAATTACTGATCATTGATAAAAGTATCCCATTGTGGGGCAACTTGGTGGTGCCATGGATAAAGCACTGGCCCTGGATTCAGGAGGACCTGACTTCAAATCAGTCTTCAGACACTTGACACTTACTAGCTGTGTGACTTTGGGCAAGTCACTTAACCTTTATTGCCCCCCCCCAAAAAAAGTATCTTGTTGGTATTCCCTCAGCATCATGGATAATGCAAAGAGCAAAAGAAAAACTTCTAAAATGGATGCTAAAAAAAGTCCTCTCCTTGGTGCAATAATCTATTTTTTTAAATGTCTCTTATAAACAAATACAAAAACAAGCAAACAAAAAGAACCACCACAAGCAGCAGCCACATTATTTGTTGCTGCTGGTGGTGGGAATGGTGGTGGTGGTGGTGATGGTTATTTTTTTGTTGTTTGTGTATTTGTTTACAATATATCTATTTGGCCTCCAGAGCTATGGCTCCAGCTTTGAGCATGAGTGAAGATGGAGTTAAGCGCCTGGCTCTTAGTGGAGCATAGAAACCAAGCTTTGATGCATGAGGCTGTCAACAAAAGCAACATGTTTTCTTTAATGTTTTAGTTGAATAAATGCCTTACAGAAAGTTTCTTTGCTTTTTGAACCCCCTTCATAGGATAGTTTTCATTTTAAATCACCTGTTTTCTCCTAAAGTTGTTTCTGATGCTATAAGAAGAGTCAGAACTAGATGCCTCCTATCAAAAAATTTAAATTAAAAAAGTGTTATCAGATTGTATCTGTCATAAGAAAGGCTCAGTGACATAGTGGACAGAAAACCTACTTTGAAACCAGGATGTCCCACCACTGACAAATAGTGGCCACATGATACAAGATAAGGCCCCTTAATCTCTCAGTGCTCCAGGCAATGCTAAGATTACTGAGGTGTTAGCCTGCATTGATGGGGGGAGTATGCTCACCAGAGGGTTCCTATAGCAGTACAATCACAGAACCTGTCATATATATGTCAGATGTGTGTATGTGTGTATGTATATATGTATACACACACACACACACACACACACATATATATATATATATATATATATATATATATATATATATCTGTCTTCAGAAATCATGTTGTGCTGGGATTTCTTTGGAAAGGATAGCACATATATAACTTGACTGTGTGCTTTAGTAATCAAACCATTTCATAAGGGATCTCCTTGCTCAAGAATCTTGGGAAATGGCATAGGTTATCAAATGACATCCAGTTTACCCTCAAGATATTTGGAATGGGTAAGCCACAGAATAATACTCCTTTCAACCAACCAATCAAAAAAGGAATTATTAAATACCTACTATGTGCCAGGCACTGTACTAGGCACTAGAGATTCCCTTCAAAAGCCCACCTTTTCAGCTTTTTTTTTTTTGGCCAGAGTAATCAAATCAATAGTACCATTGCAAAAGGCATGTTAATTAACTGCCCCAAGGGTTCAACTTCTCTTAGTATAATATAAGCTCTTAAAGGAATAGGACTCTCTCTCTTTTGTATTTATTTGTTTCCCCAGTACTTAGAATAGTACTTCATATCGTAAGCACTTAGTAATGCTGGATTGAAGCCTAACATCAAAAAACCAAAGTCCTGGCAACTGGTCCCATCAGTTCCTGGCAAACAGGGAGAAGAAATGGAAGCAGTGTCAGATTTTATATTCTTGGGCTCAAAGATCACTGCAGATGGCAACTGCAGCCATGAAATGAAAAGACACTTACTAAGGAAGGAAAGTTATAGCAAATCTGGACAGCATATTAAAAAGCACAGACATCGCCTTGCCAACAAAGGTCTACATAGTCAACAATATGGTTTTGCCAGTAGAGCAATGTATGGAGAGTTGGGCTACAAGGGAAGCTGTGCCATAGAACTGATAGTTTCCAAGAGTCCCTTGCATACATAGCAAGGGAGTTAAATCAAGTCAATACTTAAAGAAATTAATTCAGGTTATTCATTGGAAAGTCAAATAAAGCTGAAGCTTAAATACTCTGGACACATAATGAGAAGATGGAACTCATTGGAAAAGACCCTGATGTTGGGAAAGATTGAAGACAAAAGGAAAAGGAGATAGCAGAGGATGAGATGGATATTTAGTTTCCATGAAAGAGTGAATGTGAACTTGGACAAATTTTCGAATATAGTGGAGGATAGAAGGGGCTGGTATGTCAATAGCGTCTTGAAGATTAGGACACCACTGAATGAGGGAACAACTACAACATCTCATTCTTTCATTCATCCATCCATCCATTCATGTGCTTTGTGATTGACATTGTCTCTTTCTTAAACAAAATTTGGTAGGGTTCAAATCACTGTGTGATTTTTTGGCCTTGGACAACAAAGATCTCTAGCTGAAAATATTTGGAGTTTTGTAGGCTTCATAACAGATAGATTCTGGTGGAAGGATGTAGATACCAGGTGAAAAAAATTTCAGTAGTCTTGTTTAATATTGCCATTGGGTAGGGTTTCAACATACATAGTATCATAGATTTAGAATTGGGAGGGACCTCAGCATTCTTCTAGTTAATATCTTCATTCTACAGATGAAGAAACTGAGGCCCAGAGAAGTTACATGAACTTGCAGGGCTAATGCTATCCACTAGTCTATGCTGTCACACTGCCTCAATCTGCATTAGACTATGTTTTTCTCTGATAAAGCTTTCCCCGACCCTCTTAATTCTAGTGCTTTCTCTCTGTTAATTATTTGCTATTTATTCAGTACACAGTTTGCTTTACATACATTCGTTTGCATTTTGTCTCCCCCACTTGATTGTAAGCTCCTCAAAGGCAGAGACTATCTTTTTTTAAAAATAATAATAAACATTTTTATTTATAGTTTTGAGTTCCAAGTTTTATCTCTCCTTCCCTCTATCTCCTCCCCCCTCCCTGAGTTGGTAAGCAGTCAGATATGGGTTATACATGTACAATCATGTAAATCATGACCATGTTAGTCATTTTGTACAAGAAAACTTGAATAAAACTTTAAAAATGAGAGAAAGTGAAAAATAACATACTTCAGTCTGTTCCATCAATATCAGTTCTTTCTTTGGAGGTGGATAGTGTGTTTGTTTCATCATTAGTCCTTTGGGATTGTCTTGGATCATTGTATTGCTGAGAATAGTTAAGTCATTCACAGTTATTCATCAAACCATATTGCTGCAGAGACTATCTTTTGCCTCCTTTTGTGTCCCCAGAACTTAGCACAGTGCTTGGCACAGAGTACAAGAATAAGGTGTTATTTATACGTGATGTGGAAAAGGGCAGTATGGTGTCATGGAAAAAATGCTAAATGAGAAGTAAAAAAATTTGGGTCGTGTTAACTATGTGATGCTGGATGAATCTTTGTATTAGCTACCCTCTTGTCTAAAGAGATATTGAAGTTCCCTTGTAGCCCCAAATGTTTTCCTTTCTTCTCCAATAAATGTTGCTTAGTCATTTCAGTTGAATCCAATTCTTTTGGATCCCATTTGGTGTTTTATTGACAAAAATACTGGAGTGGTTTGGCATTTCCTACTCCAGCTTGTTTTACAGATAAGGAAACTGAGGCAGACAAGGTTAAGTGATTTGCTCAGGGTCACACAGCTAGTAAGTGACTGAGGTGGCTTTTGAACTCAGATTCTATCTACCGAGCTACCCAGCTGCCCTCAAAAGAAGTATATGTACTTTTATACACATATAGCATACTCCACAAATAAGTTAGATTACTGAGCCTAATTTGGAAAAAATAAAATGAAAAGAAATGATTATTTATAAACATTTATATAGCATCTACTATGTGATAGGCACTGCAATAAATATTTTTTTTAGTTTTCAACATTTGTTTTTATAAAATTTTGAGTTCCAAATTTTTCTCCTTCCCTCTCTTTCCTCCCCTTCTCCCCTTTCCCCAAGACAGAAAGCAATCTGATATAGGTTTTATATGTATAATCACATTAAACATATTTCTGTGTAATAAATATTTTTAATAAATATTCTCTCATTTGATCCTCACAAGAACCCTGGGAGGTAGGTGCTATTATTGTCCCCATTTTAGAGTTGCAGAAACTAAGCAAACAGAGATTAAGTGACTTGCCCAGGATTACACAGCTGATAAGTGTCTGAAGTCTGATTTGAACTCTTCTTGACTCCAGGCCCAGTGCTTTATACACTGTGCCACCAGTTGACTCTTATAGCTATCAATTTTTGTTACAAAATGCACTGCATACTGTACATATTAAGCTTTTACTATGTGAGAATGAATTTGGAATCCAATCAGAATCCAAATTTCTACACATTCACACGTAACACATGTAGCAAAACATTTCTGGCAAATAAAAATGTTTCTAGCTCTACTACATTTAAGGATGTGTGAAATTCCTATTTTCTCTTGGATAAAATATAAACTCCTCTGCTTAGCTTTAAAACCCTTCACAATCTATCCCTAACCTGTCCTTTCTGCCTCACTGAACATTACTCTTCTTCCCACACTTGATGATTCCACTACATAGGCCTTCTATATTCTCCTTACAAAAGGCACTCCATCTCCCATCTCCTGTGTATTTGTACTGGTTGTTTCCTATGCCTGGAATGCACTCCCTCTCTATCTCTGTCTGCCTCCTACAGTTCCTCTTTTCCTTTGGGCACCATCTTCTGCTTGAAAGCTTTTCTGATCTTCCCCACTGCTACTGTCCTCCCTCCTAAACTACTTTACATTTAACCTGTGAGAATGTATATATGCTGGATACTTCTGCTTTATAAATTTTAATATATATGTATTTTTATATATGTATATTTTGTTTCCCCCCTCTTTGTGAATAGAAATTGTTTTCTCCCTTGTCCTTATATCCCTTGCACCTAGCAGAATGCCTGGTACATAGTAAGCAATTAATACATGGTGTCCCCAAAGTTACAGGGCAGTTTGAAGTTATTAAACTGTAAGCTAGTGAAGGTTAAAACTGTCCCAAGACTTTGGGAACATCCTGTATCTGTTGATTGATTGATAAAGTTTCACATATACTTGTGCAATAGAGCTGTTGTTCAGTCATTATTTAGTAGTGTGTAACTTCATGACCCCAGTTGGAGTTTTTATGGCAGCATACTAGAGTGGTTTGCCATTTCCTTTTCCAGTTTATTGAGGAAACTTATTGATGAGGAAACTGAGGCAAACAGGGTTGTGACTTGCCCAGGGTTACACAGCTAGTAAGTGTCTGAGACCAGATTTAAACTCAAGGAGATGACTTTTCCTGACTTCAGGAAGAGTTTTCCACTGTGCTACCTAACTCTCTGAATAATTTCTCTGAAATCCATAAAAAGTTGTCTCAATATCTTTTGAAAAAAGTCTTGGTAATTCCTCTTATCAGCAAGTGGTCAAAAGCGCAACTTACAGTCACATCTTGAGACCAGAACAAAATTAAGAGATGCCAATCAAAACTATACATGAAAAATTACCAACATGTTCCAGTATCCTGCACAAATACCTGTTTGAGAAGCTTCATATACTTAACAGTCAGCAAACTAAATTAAGTAACAAGGGAAAATGTCTTACAAAAATGTAAATCAGCTTAACTAGGAAGATGAAAATACTCCAGTATCTGGTTAAATAAAAATGATACATCTTTTTACATTCTTTTTATCCTAAGTGAGACTGATAAAGGCCCAGCTTGGGCCTTTATCATCCCTGCTTGCCAAAGTCACTGTTTTTGGCTCCCTGGACTTTTTATCAGTTCTAATTGGGACTTACTTGATGAGAGAGCTTAGCATTTCCAGATTTTTTAAAAAGTATTACTTTAATGGAACTGACATTAAGGTGTTCATCCAGTGGGTTTCATAACAGCCAACTAAAAATGCACAGGAGAGAGAGAGAGAGAGAGAGAGAGAGAGAGAGAGAGAGAGAGAGAGAGAGAGAGAGAAAGAGAGAGAGAGAGAGGCACTGAGGATCAAAGGGAGTGGGAGGGGAGAGAGAGAACTGCCAGCTTGCCCACCCCCAGTGTATAGATATTCCTGCTGATGCTTGCTACAGCTACATTAGCTCAGCATGTTCAATGTCTGGTGAGAGTTTCCCTACTGCCACCTGGTGAGTAAGAGCTCAAGAAGGAGTAGAAGGTTATCGTCCATCTTGTTTCATCTCACAGACAGTGACTTGGAAATCCCCATCTCAGAGGACACAAGGGCAAAAAACAAAGCAAGCTGTAAAGCAGATTCTGTCAGCCCTTTCAAAGGAGGTACCCAAGACTGCTTGGCAGCTGCATGTCAATGTAGAAATGTCTGCATAAACCCTGTGCCCAAAGGAGTTGAAGCTTTGTTAAGAAAGAAGTGAAGTATAGGGGATGGGCAAACCTATCGTTTCTGGGGTTACCTACCATCAAATGCTTAGTGCTGAAAACTGTAACATAAGGATGTAGCAGAGGTTCAGTACTATAATTTTAAGGGCAAAAAGATCTGGGGAGTGAACAAGGCAAATAGCAATTCACCTACACACTGATTTCTGAACCTTTTATTGCTGTACCAGATGTAAAATTTCATTGAGATAAGAAACTCAGTTCAACTTAACAAATCATCTGTGACTTCTTCCATGGAGCATTGACAGTTGAATGTTTTGCCCATGGTCACATGGCATACATGTGTCTGATTCAGGATTTGAATTCAGGTCTTCCTGACTCTAAGACAGGAGCTTTTTCATCAGTGCCAAAATGTTTCTCTTCTAAACCGTGTTCCTCTTTGAATCAGAAGTATCTCCTAAAAAGGAGACAAGAGGGTTTGTTAGCTTTTGTTCTTTTATGTCCTACTGAATAATTTACTCATACATTGATTTATCTAACCAAACACTTACCAAGTACCTAATATGTACAAGCAAGCATGTGCTACACTCAGCTCTAACCAACTTGTAAGAACTGATTGTTAAATTTTTATTGTGAACTTTTATTCTTTTTTTAAGATAACAAACATTTTTATTTAAAGTTTTGAATTCCAAATTTTATCCCTCCTTCCCTATCTCCCCTCCCTCTCTCTGAGGCAGTAAGCAATCAGATAAAGGTTATACATGTGCAATTCTGTAAAACATTACCATATTAATCATTTTGTATAAGAAAACTTGAATAAAAGAAAAAAATGAAAGAAATAAAGTGAAAAATAGCATCCTTCGGTCTGTGTTCAATCAATATCAGTTCTTTCTTTGGAAATGGATAGTATGCTTCATCATTAGTCCTTTAGGATTGTCTTGGATCATTGTATTGCTAAAAATATTTATGTAGTCCACAGTTCTTCATCAAACAATACTGCTGTCACTGTGCGTGGTGTTCTCCTGGTTCTGCTCAATTCCCTATACATCAGTTCATACAAGTCTTTGAGGCCTTTCTGAAATCATCCTGCTTGTCATTTCTTATAGCACAATAATATTTCATTACTACCAGATACCACAGCTTGTTCAGCCATTCCCTAACTGATGGGCATTCCTTTGATTTCCAATTCTTAGCTACCACAAAAAGAGCTGCTATAAGTATTTTTGTACAAATGATGGAGGAGGCAAAAAGGGGTTAACAGAAAAACCCAAGACTCAAGCTCTAATTCAGATATTAGCTCTAAAAGGGAGTCAGCCCCCAGTTAATGGATAACTTACAAGTTAGGATGCTAGGTTCTTGTACTACATAAATCAGTACCCATAATGGGAACAGAGGGAGCTAGGCCTTGAAGACCTGAAGACTATAACAATAAAGGAATTGACAGACTATAGAAACTTAGACCAGAAATAAATGAAAAATGAATACATTTTGAAACTAGCCATGGGAACCAAAAACAGATATGTGCAAAAAAGGCCAAATTTGTCTCCAGATTCACCGTATGATGTGTAAAACCCAAAAACACACCTCCACTGAAAAAGGTACTCACCTCAGGGGTTGGCTTAGAACCACAGGAAGTTCAAATTAGGATAAGCCCTCCCCTGTACCTCCCAAAGGTGGAGAATATTATAATGAGTAGAACAGGCCCTCCCCTGTACCTCCCCAAGGTAGAGATTATTATAATGAGACTGATAAATCAATTTATCTATACTATAAATATAATTGTCTTTTCTTTCACTATTTGAGAGATATCTTTCCACTATTCTGGTTCTCTCCCTGTGGTCACTCACAGTATTGCAATAAAACTTGGGAAACTGAGTCACTGAGTCTTGTAATTCTTTTGGGACGACTCACAATCAATTTGACCCCAAATTCCATCCCACATCACAAATAGGTCTTTTCCTCTCTCTTTTTTTTTAACTGTATTAGTCATTTTATATAAGAAGACTCAAGTAAAAAAAAGAAGAAGAAAATGTGAAGTAGCATGCTTCACTTCCGTCTATGTTCATTCAATATCAGTTCTTTCTCTGGAGGTGGATAGTATGCTTTATCATTAGTCCTTTTGGATTGAATTGGATCACTGTATTGCTGAGAGTAGTTAAGTCATTCACAATTGCATATAGAACACTAATGCTGTCACAGTGTTCTACTGGTTCTGTTCACTTCGCTATACATCAGTTCATATGTCTCTCCAGGCTTTTATTAAATGATCCTGCTCATCATTTCCCACAGCACAATAATATTCCACCACAATCACACACCACAGTTTTTCAGTCATTACCCAACTGATGGGCATTCCCTCAATCTCCAATTCTTAACCACCACAAAGAGTTGCCATAAATGTTTTTGTACCATTTTCTTTTCTTTTTTCACAGTTATTATTGTTAACTGTTTCCCTCCACCCTATTACCTTCCCCATATTTACTCTATAATCTATCTTCTTTCACCCTGTTCCTCCTCAAAAAGGATTTACTTATGACTGCCCCATCCCCTAACCTGCCCTCCCTTCTTTCACCCCTCCCTCCCCTTCCCCTCCTACTTTCCTGCAGGGTTAGATAGATTACTCCACACAATTGAGTAGGTATTTTAATCCCTCCTTAAGTCACTTCTGATGAGATTAAGGTCTTTGAGCTAATTCTGATTGAGTGTAAAGATCATTCACTGCCCATCTTAGATAGATTGCTCCACCCAATTGAGTGTGTATGTTAATCCCTCCTTGATCCAACTCTGATAAGATTAAGGTCTTTAAGCCAATTCTGATGAGTGTGAGGTTCATTCACTACCCTGCTTACCCCCCCCAACTCTCCCCCCACTCCATAAGCCCTTTCCTCTTTCTTTTATGTGGGATTTCACCCCATTCTACCTCTCCCCTTCTTTCTCCCCCAGTGTAGTACTCTCACCCCTCAATTTTACCCTAAAGATGTCATCATGGGGCAGCTAGGTGACACAGTGGACAAAGCACCCACCCTGGACCCAGGAAGACTCCAGCCCAAATTCGACCTCAGACATAAGACACTTTCCCACTGCTTGTCCCTAGGCATGTCCCCCAACTCCGACCACCCCACAAAAAGATAAACAAAAAATAATTGCTTTAAAGAATCATCCCTTCATAATCAATTCTCACCTGTGCCCTCTGTCTAAATTTATTTCTATCATCTGCCCTAATACTGAGAAATTTCTTATGAGTTAGACGTATCGTCTTCCCATATAGAAATGGAAGCAGTTTAACCTTTTAACATCCCTCTTAATTTCTTATTCCTGTTTACCTTTTTATGTTTCTCTAGGGTCTTGTATTTGAAAGTCAAATTTTCCATTCAGTTCAGGTCTTTTCATCAAGAATACCTGAAATGCCTCTTTTTCATTGAAGTTCCATTTTTCCTCTGAAAGATTATACTCAGTTTTGCTGGGTAGGTTATTTTAGGTTGTAGACCCAGTTCCTCTGCCCTTTGGAATATCATATTCCATGCCCTCTAATCCTTTAATGTAGAAGCTGCTAGATTTTGTGCTATTCTGACTGGGGCTCCACAGTGCTTGAATTCTTTCTTGCAATATTTTCTCCTTGACCAGGAATTTGGCTATGATATTCCTGGGAGTTTTCATTTTGGGATCCCTTTCAGGAGGTGATCAGTGAATTCTTTCAATTTCTATTTTACCTTCTGCTTCTAGAACATCAGGGCAATTTCTCCTGACAATTTCTCTCCTTGATCATGGTTTTCAGGTAGACCAATAATTTTCAAATTATTTCTCATGGATCTATTTTCCAGGTCAGCTGGTTTTTTTTAGGAGATATTTCACATTGCCCTCTATTTTTTTTTTATTTGCTTTATTGTGTCTTGATTTCTCATAAAGTTTTTTGCTCATCCTAATTTTTAAGCAATGATTTTCTTCAGAGAGCTTTTGTACCTCCTTTTCCATTTAGCCAATTTGGCTTTTCAAGCTGTTGACATTTTTTTATGACTTCCTGCATCACTCTCATTTCTCTTTCCATTTTTCCTCTACCTCTTTTACTTTATCTTCAAAGTCCTTTTTGAGTGCTTCTATGGCCTGACACCAATTCATATTTTTCTTGGAAGCTTTGGATATAGGAGCCCTGATGTTACTATCCTCTTCTGGATGTGTACCTCAATCTTCCTTGTCACTAAAGAAACTTTCTATGGTCCTCATCTTTCTCTGTCTGTTCATCTTGACAGTCTTTTTTTTTTTTTTTTTTGCAGGCCAATGGGGTTTAAGTGACTTGCCCAGGGTCACACAGCTAGTAAGTGTCTGAGACTGGGTTTGAACTCAGGTCCTCCTGAATCCAAGGCTAGTGCCTTATCCATTGTGCCACCTAGCTGCCCCCCATCTTGACAGTCTTTTACTTGACTTTTAACTCCTTCTTAAAGTAGGGCACTACTTCCAGGATATACTGTCCCAAGCTTTAGGGGATCTAAGGTGGTGTTTAAGGAGGAACAGGTTCTTCACTCTCCTGGTCTGTTCTCTGGTCCAAAGATAACCCCAGGCCAACTTGCTAATTAACCAGGCAGCAAAACTTTGTGTACTGTGGTTGTTAGCTCTGATGAGCCTGAATCCCTCCGCCACCTGGGCCACTGCCACTCAAGCCTACTTCCTGGTTCCCAGCATGGGTGAAATACCCAAATTCTGCCTCAGTACCAGACCCATGTAATCTCCCCCCGGCCAAACACTCAGCCCTCTCACCAGACTGTGAGATTAGCTCCAGAAGATGCTGGCACTGCAGCTGATTCAGAGGTTCCAGGGGGTCTCTTTTTCTGGTGAGGCCTACCTGGGACTGAATCTGTGTGAGTGTGAACCTTGGGGTTGGGCACCCTAGCACATTAGCCCACTCCTGCCAACCTTCCAAGCCACCTTTGTCTGAAAAATTATCTCAGCCCATTCTTTTGTGTGTTAGGCTGCTACAGGAATTGTTTTATGGCATTATTTGGAGATATTTTTGGAATGATTATTTTGTGAGTTCTGAGAGCTTACTCCCTTTCCTCCACCATCTCAGCTCCTACCTGGAAATCCCTGAATCTAGTCTTTCTCTTTTTCTCTTTTTATGGGGAATTCCTTTGGGATATAAAGCTATCAGTGGCATTATTAGATCAAAGGATATGCAATGTTTTATAGCCCGTTGGCTATATTATCAAATTGGTGAGCTTTTATTCTTAAGAAATTGAAAATTGTTATAAATCCAGGATTGATTTGCAGTTTCATTGATAGTCTAAATTTAAGAAAGTATTAATAATGGAGAAAATGTTAAAAATGTGTGCATACTTTTTTTTTGGGGGGGGGGGTTAAAGAGTCCAGGTATTAAACATTTACCAGGACACTCCAATGTTACTCCATAATAAAACTTTTTTTTTTTTTTTTTTGCGGGGCACTGAGGGTTAAGTGACTTGCCCAGAGTCACACAGCTATTAAGTGTCAAGTGTATAAGGGTGGATTTGAACTCAGGTTCTCCTGAATCCAGGGCCAGTGCTTTATCCATTATGCCACCTAGCTGCCCCCATAATAAAATTTCTTAAACTGTGGGTTGTAACTCCATATGGGAGTCATAACTGAATATGGAGGTCATGAAAAAATTGGCAACAGTAAAAGTAATACCTATTTTATATACCTATTTACCTGGGATCATGTAAAAATTTCTCAGGCAAAAAGGGGTTGCAAGTAGAAAAAGTTTAAAAAGTCCTGCTCTATAATCATTAGTTGAACAAAGGAAGAGTGCAGCAAAAGGCTCAGAAAGTGAAATCATCACCAGACTGGACAACTGGTGACTGTAGGCTGATAATAATATCTGACATTTATATAGTACTTTAAGGGTTACGAAGTGCTTTACATCCATTATCTCATTTGAGTCTTACAACACCCCTGTGTGCAAGGCACTCTACCAGGTTGGGGGCAGATATTAAGGCACTATAAAAAGTCAGTCCCTCTCCTCAAGAATGTACCTGGAACTGAGCTCAGAAGTCTCAGGATATACAAAGTAGAAAATGGACAGGAAAGAAAGATGATAAAATGTTGTTTGATTTTGTTGAGAGTGGGAAGAAGGGAGAATGCATACAATTGCTACATACAAATTAGCTTATTTGGTATTTTAGAATTCTATGATATGATTTATTTCTTGAAATACATCTTTCCTGAGTTTAAAATTTTTATTTTAAGGTAACTGTGAGTCCCAAAATCCCTGTTTTATAGACTAAAGAAGAGACTTTTGACCTAGTTTGTCTCATCTTTTGTGGGTACACAGAAATAATAAGCTCACTACAAAGAGGCAGCCAAAATTATTTTTGAAATAAAATTTGTGGTGATTGATGAATTCAAGAATGACTATAAATCACATTCAATGTCTGCTCAAAGCTGATGCCCAGCCTACCTCTTAAGTGGTCAGTAAATTAGTAAGTAATAAGAAGTACCCAGTAGACTTGGGAGTTGGGGGGAAGGTGGTCCATAACCTTTCAAGATGAACACTATTAGCTGGAAAGAAAAATGCTTTACATTGTTAATAGCAGGCCCCATTTAGATTAGAGAATAGGGTGTGGAGAGGGGAGTGGAGGCAAAAAAATGGAGAAAGAAGAAAGAGAATGGAGTAAAAGAAAAGAGTTTTTGTCAGGTTTTTTGATCATCTACCAAGAGAAAGGAAAAAGATTGTGATTTCAATGGATAAGGAACTCATGGGTGAGGCAACTCCCTCCACCAATGCAAGTTGGCACCTTCTCTATGACTTAAAATCTTACAGTTATCTAAAGTATTGGTGAAGTTCCTGGGCCCTAGATAAATGAATGTGATGTGAAACTCAGGTCTTAGTTTTCATGTCAGATTTCTATTCACTACACTACTCATAAGGACAAAAAGAAAATGTTTATAATCATACCCTTTACTACTACAAGATCTAGCCTCAGACACTTACTAGTTGTGTGACCCTGGACAAGTTACTTAACAAGTCAGCCTTAGTTTCTTCAACTGTAAAATAAGGATAATAATAGTATCTAACTACCAGGATTGTAAGGATCAAATAAAATAATTTTGTAAAGTATTTAGTAGGTGCTTAATGTGCTTCCAGGTTCATTCTCCATGATCTTGGATCAGTTTGTGCATGTATGTTGCACATGTAAGAGTATGAGAAATTGGCATTCACAAGGATTGAATGGATCTGAAAGATTATTACTGAACAAAAGCAGAGAGCAGAGTTCAAATGTAGCTCAGGTCTTCTAAAACCTTCACAACCAAAGTTTTCATTTCCTTAGAAAACTAGCACAAGGGAACAGCTCTGTGACTTGTTATATGGACATCAACTGCAGAAAGCATTTGTTCTATCAATTCTTTCACCTGAATAATTTGCTGATATGGCTACAGCCACATGGCATTACTATACACTATGAAGAATATAGAGGAATAGCTTTCTTGTAACCCTTCTTTGTAATGACGTCTGATTTAACCATTTACCTGTGCCCTAAGAACTACAAATACTGTACATATCTCCTCACTATTGTTCTTTCTTTCACCTTTCATTTCAGTTATCTAGTGCTACCAATTTTTAAAAATAATATAATGGCTTGCTGACTGCAGAGAATAATAGATTTGCAGAACAGGGTAGCTGGGTTTGAATTCCAGCTCTGTCACTTACTAACTTATTATGTGTGTTGGCTTAGGCAAACCATAACCTCTGCGGCCTCAGTTTCCTCAACTGTAAAATAAGGTAGTTAGTCTAAGGACTTTAAATATTCCCCCCAGCTCTAAATCCTAGTATGTTGTGTATTCACTGCAAGAAATAAAATGCTATACGACATCGAGCAAGTCATTTAAGCCCTCTAGCACTTATTTTCCTAATCTGTAAGATCAGAGAGCTAGACTATATGATCTTTGGGTCTAGGATTACATGATTCTATGGACTTTTTTAAGGAAACATGAATTTTAAGGGATGAACTGAAATATTAATTGAATCTTCAGCACTAGGTTTTCAAAAGGTCACAGACAGAATCTCTTCCTAATGCATCTAGGGGAAGAGGAAGAAACCTGATTTCAAGTGACATTTGCAAATAATATCCCATGACTGGTTTGCTATATTTGGCCACATGTGAGTACAATAGATTTTCCTATTCATCAGAGAGAGAGAGAACAAAAGAACAAGGAAGAGAGAGTCTGAAAGTTATCTATAGGTAATCTATGAAGAAAATAATAAAGAAAAAAACACATACACACGAGAAAGGACTTATGGAACCCTTATTGTGTGGAGGAAACTAGATGGAATCAAGGCAGTATATTAGTAAATTTATTCTCAATCTTTCTAATCCATTAAAATGCATTCAATCAGATGCTGCATAAATCATAATATATTACTAAAATTAAAGGGTTTTTTTCAGATTATTGCAGACTCCAAATATTCATGATGAAACTATGCCAATTAATTTCCATGCAGTGTCAGACAGAAACAAAACAAGACTTATGAATTTCTGACCAAAGAATCTACATATGGTACAGAAATTATAGACCAGTGTTGCTAATAAAAAAAAAAGAGCTTGAAACACAGTTTGCAATAGACCTCTACAAGTAAGCCTCACATTAGATATTTTCCTTTGTTTCATGTAAAATTAATTATTTAACACAGGCAAGGGCAGCTCACTATTTAAAGGAATTCTGTGGTAGATTTTATTTCTCTTTTTGCATTATGAAAGTCTCTGTTCAAAGAAAAGAATCATCCCCTAATTTGTTATAAATCTAGGTTGGTATGTATAAGGTATTCTTGAAGCAAAGCACCCTTTGTAATTTATTTACAAGAAAGAAAATGTCAGTAGGTATATGTGTGTGCGTGTGTGCGTGTATGTGTGTGTGTATATATATATATATATATATACATATATATATGTACATACATATGGAAAGTGTATATGACAATGGCCCTTATTCCTATGACTTAGTGTTTCTCAAAAAGTAATGATGTTTATTCTTCAGTTTAAAACATGAATGTCCTAAGATCATAATCGAGAGCTAGAAGAAATCTCAGAAATCATCCAGTATACCCTCTTTGTTTTAAAGTTGAGGCAGCTGAGCAAGGACCTGCTGTTTTGACTTTCTTCTGCTCTAGTCCACCCATTAAACTACTTAATCATTTTTATGCTTAGACCTATTAACATAAAAAAACTTTTCAGTTCCTCTCTATTATCCATCTAGTAAAGTTCAAGCCCATTAATATGGCATTCAAGGTCCTCCATGACTTGATGCCTTTGTACTTCTCAACTTTCATCTCACATTATTCTCTTCCCTGCACTGTTTCAGACAAATTGAGCCACTCACTTCTCCACCTCCAGCCCCCCCCCCCCCATCTTGCACATTTCCACTTCGGTATCTCTGTTTATACTATTCCTTATATCTTGAATATCCTTCCATCCACTTTTTCACCTGCTAAAAACCCAACTAAAATGACTCCACTTTCTCAATGAAACTTTGACAGTTGCTTCCTCTGAGGGTAATATGGCAGAGTGGATAGGTCACTGTCTTTGGAGTCAGGAAGAATTGACTTTAAATTATGCTTTAGAGGATCGTTTGAGGTTTGACTTTGGACAAATAACTAAATCCCTTGGTGGCTCTCACTTAGTTTATCTATAAAATGATGGAATAGGATTTGATGCCTGTCAGGTTCCTTCCAGTTCTAATTCTATGATCCTGGGGACTTTCTCTATCAAACCATACATATCTCTGTTTTGTACCTCTCTAATGCAGAACATTAATAATATGTGTTAATAATAAAAATATAGTGTTTTAGAACTGGTGAAGTTCTTTATGTATATTATCTCCTTTGAGCCTCATAATAACACAGGTGCCACATGGATTATAATTCATTTTACAGATGAAGAAACTGAGGCTCAGAGTAATTAAGTGATTTGGTCGCAGTCTCAGGTAGTAAATGTCAGAAGGAGGATTTGAAGGCACATTTTCCTAAGAGTTGAATACTCTATCTGTTGTACTTCTGTTATCTGTGTTTTTGAGTTATTTCTTCCTAGACTATAAATCGCATGGGGGCATTAGTTATGTTTTATCTTGCTTTCTATACTTCCCAGAGGCTAACACAGTATACTTCATGTAACACTTACTAAATGTATATTAAATTAAGTTGAATTTGGTTTTGTTTCATTTCCGTTTTACAGAACTCCAAGATTCTTTCTCTACCAGTATTTGGTGAGAGTCTATGTGGTAAGGGGAAAGGTCTCAGGGTTTTTTACACCTCTGACACCATATGGACCCTGAGAAATGGTCCTCAGTCTATAATTTCCATTTGTCCTTTTCTGTTCTTGGTGAAGTTAGTAAAGTCTCTGAGACTGTGGGAAGTAGAGGGGGTCCAGAGAGAGTTTTGGGGTACTGGTTTTCCCCACTGGGTTTTGCAGCTCAGTTCAATATTGATGTCCTGAGGAATAAGTACTGACTTTTTTGGATCCATGCCAAAAGCTGAAACAAGTATTCATTCAGTAGCCAAGTTCCATTTGGACATCAACTTGTCAGGAACTGGGTTAAGTTTTAAGCCTACTTCTCTAGATATTGAGATGATATAGGGGAGAATATGCCCTAGAGGTCTTGGGGAAAATGTTTTTACATTTGTTCTCATTATATATTTGAAGTAAACATCCTTTTGTAAAAGCTAAAAATAATGAAATTTATAAGTTTTTATGGACAAACCACAGCACTGAAAAATTGGCCTTACTGAATAATCCAAAGTATGAAGAATTTTTTAGTTTTCCTACAAAAGAAAATAATTACAAAATACCATTAATAGATGCATTATAAATGGTTTCTGATCAGGAATATAGGTGACCCAATGTTCTCTCTCATTGTAGAAGTCAGGAAACATTTCCTTTTCAGTATCAATGAACAGCGTTCTCTCTCTCTCTCTCTCTTCCCTGTTGGTCAGTCAGTCTGTCTGTCTATTCATCTCCACTCCTTCCTCTAAGTTTTTGGGAGTACCATGCTAAAATATGACAACATCTTTAATGTTGTCCCCATTCTGTTATGAAAATTCCAGCCTTTAGACTAGATGTGCACTGTGATATAGCATTAGAAGACATGGGCACAAGCTAGGTTCAGAAGCTAGCACCAACAAACCACTTGCAAGGCAAAATGCTTAAAGAAAATTTGTTTAAAATGGATTTTAAGTAGGTGAGTTAATTCCTTCTCACACAACCACTGTCTCAATTTGAGACTAAAGAATATAAGATTGTCATTTCAAATTTCAATATAGAAAAGTCTATCTGTGAAACTCTTATTTAGTCTGATTCTTCATAAAGTAATAAGGTTTAGGGACAACAGGTATTCCAGATTTCAAAGGGCAACACAGTATAAAACATTATGTTGTTTCATGAACCCCTTTGGACCCTTTCTCAGAATAATGTTTTTTAAATGTCTAAAATAAAACACAAAGTAAATCAATTACATTGAAATGTAGCTATCAAACGATTATTTTTTACAAGTTCACAAACCCTAGGTTAAGAACCCCTGATCTTGTTCAATTATCTCATTTTATAAATGAGGAAATCATGGGTCAAAATACTTGAGTGAAATTGTCCCACAAAAAAGAGGCATGAAAGAATTATTATAATGGAGGGGATGACAAGGGGTGGGGATGGGGAGCAAAGATTAAACCTTACTCTCATCAAAGTTGGCTCAAAGAGAGAATAATATACACACTCAGTTGGATATGGAAATCTATCTTACCCTATAAGGAAGTAAAAAAAGGAACAGGGATAATAGAAGGGAGAGGGGGAACTGATATGAGGGAGGAGATATCGGGGAAGGTGGTGATCAGAAGTAAAACACTTGTGAGGAGGGAAAGGGAGGGCATAAACTGGTGAAAATAGCATTTTGGTAAATAAACAGTTATCATAACTATAAATGGGAATGGGAAGAACTCACCCATTAAACAGAAGCAGATAGCAGAATGGATTAAAATCCCAAATCCTACAATATGTTGTTTACAAGAAACACATTTGAAGCAGAGAGATACACATAGGGTAAATGTAAGGAGCTGGAACAGAATCTATTATGCTTCAGCTGAAACAAAGAAAGCAGGGGTAGCAATCATGATTTCAGACAAAGCAAAAGCAAAAATAGATCTAATTAAAAAAGATAAAGAAGGAGATTATATCTTGCTGAAAGGTACCATATACAATGAAGTCATATCAATACTTAACATCAATGGTATAGCATCTAAATTTTAGAAGGAGAATTTGAATGAGTTACAGGAGGAAATAAATAATAAAACTATGCTAGTGAGGGACCTTAACCTTCCCCTCTCAGAACTGGATAAATCTAACCAAAAAAAAAACAAGAAAGAAGTTAAGGATATGAATAAAATTCTGGAAAAGTTAGATATGATAGATCATTGTTCTTTATTTCTTTAGGCCAATATGACCCAAAAATTTATGAAAGGGAATATGATTGTAAGAAGACTTCTTGTTTTAGATCAGGAGTTGATGAAGTATTTGATATCAGTATAGATTGTAGTTATAAAGCTATTTTAATGCCCATTTTTAAAAAATGTTAGTAGAGGTTGAACTCATAATGGTATAAAGTGTATAGGCCTTTGGACACTATTCTTTCTAGTTTTCCTAAAGTGGATATTGCACATCCTGTGTTTAGGTAGTCTGGGAGGGTGAGTACAACAGGGCAAATAATTACTTGTATTCCAGAAAAGTCAGTCCAAAAGTCTTCTAGGCAAGATCTTAATTATAACAGATAGGAGGTAGATGCTTTAGAAATGCTAACATTCATGAAAGAAATTCATTAAATAAATCCCAATTTCACCAAGCTTGTCATTTTGCAGGCTGGAATTCTGAAAATATTTTTTTTTGTTTTTTCACTTATGCTAATGACTCAGGCAACTAAAGACTATAAACTGCAAAAGTGTTGTCAATTAGCATTGGTAGAGGAATTTTCCATTTGGGGAATTCCCTACACCATAAAAATCTCAAGTCTGGACTTCCCCACTAATCATGCTCTCCATATGTCCCTCTAAAAATAACCTTAAGTATACCTTTGATGCTGGAAAATGACTAACAACTTTTTCCCTCCCATAAAACATGGTGTTACCCAAACTCCAGTCAGATACTCCCAAATTGTCAACTGAATATTTATACTTGAATATTCCTGACATTTCAAATTCAGCATATCCATAATGGAATTTGTTATCTTTAAGCCACAAACCAGCTCCTGCATTCAACTTTTTGATTTTTGTCAATGGCATCACTATGCCAAAACCCTGAGCATCACTTTTTTACTCTTCCTTTTTCTTCATCTCCTATATCCAATATGTCAACAAGTTCTGTTATTTCTTCCTTCAAAATATCACCAAAAATGACTCAGAAAATCACCTAACCCTGCCCTGGAGGTTTTGGCTTAGCAGCCAAAAAAATGGTTTAAAGCACATACCAATTGTGACTGAAAACTCTTTGTGTCTGATTTACAACTTAGGGAGTCATCAAAATGTTGCCTATAGCACAATAGGGTAGGAGAAATAGTGGTGAATTTGCTCTCAGAGGCTCTGAGTTATCATCCTGTTCTGCTACTATGTAGTGTTAGACTTGTTACTTTTCTTTCCTGTGCCTCATTTTCCTTATTTTAAAAATGAGGCAGAGGAACTAGATGATTCCCCATGTTCTTTCCAGTTCTAGATCCTAAATAGCACAATCATAACAGTTCCTTGATAACTTAGGTAAGGCACAAAAGATAAGGACACTGCAGTTTGGGCTCCTATAACCTTACTGTTGATTCTGCCATCTAGAGACTGATAGGTGGTGCAGCAGCACTGAGCATGGAGTCTGGAACACCTGAGTTCAAATACAGACTCGGATTCTTAATAACTGTATGACCCTGGGTAAGCCACCTAACTTCTATCTGCTTCAGTTTCCTTAACAGTAAAATGGAAATAATGGTAGTGCTTGCCCTCACAGAGTTGTTGTGAGAATCAAATGAGGTAATAGTTGTAAAGTGTTTAACATAATGCCTAGCATATAATAAGTGCTTAATAAATACTTATTCCCTTCCCTTCTATCTCAGGCCTGTAAACAATAGGTCACTTGACTTCTTTGGCTACTTATTCATTTTAAGTCCTTTCTAACTCTTTACTACTCAGGTGGATCCTTGGCAAAGATACTGGAGTGGTTGGCCATTTCTTTCTCTGGCTCATTTTTACAGATGAGGAAACTGAGGCCAAAAAGGTTAAATGACTTGCCAAAGGTCACAAAGCTAGTAAGGTCCTGAGGTCAGATTTGAACTCAGCCCTTCTTGACCCCAGACCTGGCATTCTATCCATCTAGTTGCCCTACCTCTGTGGCCTCTTTAGCCACTACCAGTGGCCTATTCTATAGCTCTAGCCTCTAATTTTAGCAACCCAACCTTTGCTGTCATGCAAAAGGTTTTTAAAAATCAGTTCTAATTTTCCCCAAAGCCAGCAATTCTTAAGCTGTTATGGTGCAATGACCTCATATTGATGTCTCAGAGTATGTTCTGAATATATTTTAATTCACTCGGTGTTTTAAAACAGGAAGCAAGCTATTTGGCTTCAGAAAAGAACTGTGCTCAGTGTATAAATGTATTCTAGAGAGGATTCCAGGACTAGGTGACCTCTGAGGGCTCTTCCACCTCTAAAGTTCTATGACTATAATTCAACTAGATTCCCCAGATATTTACCAAGGGCTCTCTACGTGTAAGGTGTTCTTCTGGGTGCTGAGGGGGATACATCACAGTTCTGGTCCTCAATGGACTTTCAGTATGGAAGATATGAAACAAAATAAATTCCCAAACCTCAAGATAGAATGTGATAAGTATTATTTGGGAGGTATAAAGGGGTTTGGAAACATAAGAGAAAGAAAAAGAGTTTTTTTTTTTTTGCAAGGTATAAGGGAGGGATTCAGGAAAGTCTTGGCTTCATGATGGCAGCTGAATTTAGCTGGGTCTTGAAGAATGGGTAGGACAGCTAGGTGACACTGGATAAAAAATGGGCTTGGAATGAGGAAGACTCATCTTCCTGAGTTCAAATCTGACCTCAGACACTTACTAGCTGTGTGACCCTGGGCAAGTCATTTAACTGTGTGCCTCAGTTCCTCATTTGAAAAATGAACTGGTAAAGGAAATGGCAAACAACTCCAGCATCTAGGGAAAATAGGATGGGTCAGATCATGAAAAACTTTGAATGTCAGGCTAAGAATTTTGAATTTTTATTCTGTAGTAATCAGATTCTGTATTCTAGCAAGATCACTCTGACCACAGTATATAAGGGGAGAATTTGGAAGCAGAGAGGCCAGTAATGAAGCTAATTCAATAAGCCAGGCAAAAGATAATTAAGCCTGAACCAGGATAGTGGCTGCTAGGTTGAAATAATGAAGGCAAGACAGGGGAAGTGAGATGATTAATTTTGAACATTTTGAATTTGAAGTATTGATGAGACTGTAACAATCTAGAGTTTGAGAGAAGTAAGCAGAACAGCTAGGTGGCACAGTGGATAGAGCACTGACCCTGGATTCAGGAGGACTTGAGTTCAAATCTGGCCTCAGACACTTGACCACTAGCTGTTTGACCCTGGGCAAGTCAGTTAACCCCAATTGCCTCACCAAAATAAAAAAATAAGAGAGAGAGAGAGAGAAAAGTAAGGGATTAAGATAAAGATTTGAGAGTGATTCACACAGAGGTAAAGCCTTGTGGGTAGGTGAGATCATCAGAGAACAGAGTCAAGAGAGAAAAAAGGTAGAAAAGTTTCTTGTCACTGAAGCACTTGGGCTTTGAGTCATTTTCTTCACCTCTTATGGGAAATCTAAATGATAAATGTGTCTTTAGATATCCTCTAGTGGTATATTAGTTGCAACAGGAAACCTTCCATCAGTGTTCAAAAAGAACCTTAAATTTTTACACTAAAATCTTTAGGGCTGGTCCCATATTCAAGACTAGATTTGACATCAATTACAGTTTCTTGCAAAACTAGAAGCAGCTGGGCATTTCTCAGTGGCTGAATTTCACTGCAAAGAATGACTTTAATGATTCTCTATAAGTGATAATAAATCATTCTAAAACACAGCCAAATTATTTGTTCATAAGGGGGTTTTTTTGCTTTGTTTTTTGAGGTGGGGGAGTAGGGGAAGGAAGGATGGTAGACAGTCTGGGCCTGTGATCTGATTGTGGAAATTTACTCCACCAAAATAACAGCTAGAACCTGATTAGCATAAAAGTGGCAACATTATTTGAATTTGCTCTGCATATTTCCATTAGGTTGGAGCCAATTACCATAATTCATAAAATCATAACTTCAAATAGTGTGAATTCATATACTTGCAACCACCCCAGGGGTATTCATTATTTGTATTAATCAGGACCTAGCTGATTTATAACTTACAGTCTTCATTATCTAGTATACTTTAGAGATTTAAGTGACTTGTCTTTTTTTACACAGCAGGTGTCAGAAACAAAACTTGAATCCAGGTCCTCCTGATTACAAAACTGGCCATGTAATTGCTAATGATGATTATAATAGAAATAATAATAACTAGCATTTATAAGCAATTTAAGGTTTGCAAAGTGTCTCACATACATGATCTTATTTGATCGTCTTTACAACAACCCTGGGAGGTAGGTGTGATTATTAGTCATATTTTACAGAGGACGACACTGAGGGAGGCAAAGATCAAGTGATTTGCCCAGGGCCACACAGAGCTAGTAAGTGTCTGGGACTTGTTGACTCCAGGTCCAATGCTCTATCTACTATGTCGCCTACCAGTCTCTCACTATTCATATGTGTGTATGGTGTATGTATATATGTATATAAATGTATATGTATATATGTATGTATATGCACATATATGCCTCCATCTATACCACACTGCCTCTCTTACATGTAATTTGATCATTATCAAGGGTGAAGATTTTTTGAAAATATTTTTCTATTTTTTTATAGAGTATTGCATTGGTCCCTTTCCCCATGAAAAGAGAAATCGTTCAGTTCAGTCACTTTGGGTGTCAAGTTTGGTACAAACTGAAAATAACTATAATACTAACATGAAGCTAAGACAGGACATACCACTACCCTCAGAGTACCTAAAGAAACTGCTTTCCCATTGCTCAGGAATGCTCAACTTCCCTAAAACATAGGAAAGTGAGTCATGAAATTTTAGAGTTCACAGCAGAACAAACACCAAGGCTGGCTCTGTTCCTGTGGACAGCTGGCATTGGTGCTGTTGGTTTGTTTTCTCTCTTCTTGAATTTTGTGGATACCCTTTTCTGAGTTGAGAATGTTATCTCTGCCAATGAATTAAGTTCATAAGTAGGAAAGAATGTGCACAGTAAGAGAAACAATACAGAATAAGATAGGCAATTTGTTAGATGAATAGTATTGTTAAGGGCTAAAATTCTAGCTAGTCTGTCTAAAATATCTAATGAGTGGTCGCCAATAAATTATAAGCTTTAGCAAGAGTTAGGCTTTTAAGCATTTATTAAGGAGAATAAGAATTTGGTAAAGAGAAAGGCCTAGATTCCTAACTATTAAAGGGAGAGCACATTTCTAGCTCCCTTCTCCGCCAGCGTCCCCAGGAAAGAGCCCCAGACCGAGCGCCAGTCTCTTCCTTCCTCCTCCCACTAGTCTGCGTCACTTCCTCCCGCCAAGAACTCTTCTACAGTAAGTATCCAGCAGGTGGCGTCATTCCAATCATTACAGTCCCCCCTGTTGTTCCTCAAGAAACAAAATGTTTCCTTGACGGAACAGTAAAAACAATATGATAACTATTGCTAACTAATAATATGTGAACAACAATATAGAAAAGGAAGAGAGGAAAGTTTTGTCCAGAGGGGCGATTTTTTTTGTCCTCATGAACCGACGCTTTGACATTAGTCTTGCAAAGGGAGGGCCTCTGCAGAGAATACATGTTACAGATGGTGTATATTATAACAGAAAGAGAAAAAAAAAAAACAACAAAAACAACAAATCAAAACTGTTCATTTAAAGTCTCTGAAAGTCTTTTCTCAGATGTCCTCTAGGTGTAGTCGTGGAATGGAAGTTTTTTCAGGGGTTGATGTGTGGATGCTGGTAATCAGCCAGGAAATTTCCTACAAAATTGAGCTTAACACAACTTTAAAATAGCTTTGTCAATAATCAAATCAAACAATGAAAGTTCTCAAAAACATGTCTAAGGGAATTCAGAATCTTGGTTGTTACACATGAAACATATAATAAAACAAAAATTGAAACATCCTTTAAAATTATATATTACTATAGTCCCCCCTTTTGGAGGGTAATTGAGAAGACAATTGCTGCAATATTAATTTTTTAAAAATAATTTTTATCTTTGTTTCATCACCTTTTGCATCATCTGCCTAATTATCCTCATGCCATTATGAGAAATTACAAATCTAAAATAATTGGTAACAGATGTCAAGGCCAAATTCAACACTGTTATTTATCATGACATCTGAGATAATTATGGGGGTTACCATAAAAGAACAGAGAAATGATAGGATATGAGCATTCCCACACTTGAGCAATATATACTGTCCATGCAGTATGCCAGGCTTAAAATAGGTGGATGGAATATATGTCCATGCCACCGAACATATTGGAGGAAACTGAGTAAGACTTAATCAGATGCATGGGATTGAGATGTCCATGGCATCAGGCATATAGGAGGGAGCATAGAAGCCAGGTGTAGAAGTGAGATGGGTGGGATGAATACTTCCAGCCATCTGTACAATATTGTGGGGAAAAATAAAATAAAATATTAAACCAAGAGAATCCAACCTCAACATTAGTCAAAAGCCGTTCCCTCAGCCATACCTTGACTTCATGCATGTCTCCCCTCATGTGACAGTTCAGTGTCTGCTCTTGCGTATTCCTCTTGTGATTGGATGGCATCTTGGCCAACTGGCATCTGATAACTCAGAATAAAGGCAATTAGTGTCTTAAATGATAAGTTCCCATAATCCAAGTCTCATATGGATTTAAAAATTGAGGATAATAAATGATTGCAAAAAATGTGAATACATCTTGACTCAGAATATAATATATAATTATGCAACAATTTCAAATAATACCTTTTTTTACTTAGTATACAATTACTTTTGTGAAAAATCTGAACATATTTAAATATAAGTTAAAGCACAACAGAATCTCAAAGAAAACTTTTTTTTTTTGAAAAAAAAGAAAACTTTTACAAATGTTCCCCTCTTTTTTTTTTTTTTTGGAATATGCTTATCAAAAATAATACTTCTAGAATCAATTTATACTTGCCATGGCAACCAATTTGCCAGGGAAATGCTTTAAAGAGTTTGATCAAATAATCAGTTGAGAAAAAATAACAAAAACAAACAACTCAGAATATGGGAGCACAATACTCCTAGAATTAACAATGTATTATGAAATCAAAACCATGTTTCAAAATTAGATAGATGAATGAATAGAAGAAGATACACGTGGAACAATAAAAGACAATGAAATTCAAACTAGGGAAATCTAAATGAATATGAACTTAATATCAATAAGAGTATTATAAAATATAAACTGGACCACATGACTATAAAAAGCTTTTACAAATATTCTCTTTGTTTTAGAAACTAAGTATAAAACACAATCTCAAATGCATGAAAATCTCTACGAAAATAAACCCATACCATTAATTTAAAAATGTATATATAATAGCATAGAAATCCTATGTAACCTCTGAACTGATACTATTACTCTGAGTGAATTCAGAACACTTTTGATTCCGATATCTAAAATCCCCAATACTCATATCAATACCTTGCTGCTTACTTCTACATTTCTGTAAAATATGTACCCTTCCATGGCAAAAAAAGCAGAGTCTTGAACTATGGTGATGATTGTCATTCTTATTCAGCTTAAGTTTTTCTTCTTTAACCCCTCTATATTGTCTGTCAGTCTTTTCACCATACAAATGCTTTATAAGATTACTAATTAAAGACAAAAGCAGGTTAGCAAAATTAAGAACAAAATGAGCATATCTGGAATTTAAAGGGTTTTCTAAGGTTGTTTCAGAAGCACAGCCAGGCTGGGGAAGGGCTGAGCCTGAAGCAGCAAATGTAGTTAGAGAAAGTTGAGCATGCGCATTAGATCTCTGGACTTCCCAGGCAGGGGAAGCAATGGGCTTAGCCATGGGAGGAGTAGAGGGTGGGGTCTGGAGAGGAGGGGAGGGACCAGCGCAATTTGAATCAGACTTGATTTTGAACTCAGGCCTGGATTCCTCTTCCCCCACTTTGCCTCCAGGTGCTAGGGGATTAAAAGCTTCTAGAGGGTGGGTCATTGCCTCCAGGCATGCAAAATTAGAGCAACAATTAGTGTTAGAACTGGGGAAAGCTGCCGGAATCTCTTCAGGTTTCTCTGAAAAAGCATGGTTGGGAGAGGGAGAGATATTTCCTTGTGTGAGTAAGTTGCTGGCTCTTTTAACAAAAATAAAAAGAAAAATAGAAAATCCACAAAAACAAAGCATTAACATGATCTTATCCCCCATTTGTCTGGTTAAACAGACTAAAATCAAAAATAGGGTAATTAGGGAGTTTAAAAGGTCCATTTGAAAAAATTTAAAGGAAAACACAGCCAGTACACCAGTACTTAGCAGTTAAAGGGAGAGGGAGGGGAAATTTCTTACCCAACCAGAAGATCAGAAGAAGACTGAGGTTTAGCTTTCCTCTTCGTGGTCAGCCATCTGTTAAGGGCTAAAATTCTAGCTAGTCTGTCTAAAATATCTAATGAGTGGTCGCCAATAAATTATAAGCTTTAGCAAGAGTTAGGCTTTTAAGCATTTATTAAGGAGAATAAGAATTTGGTAAAGAGAAAGGCCTAGATTCCTAACTATTAAAGGGAGAGCACATTTCTAGCTCCCTTCTCCGCCAGCGTCCCCAGGAAAGAGCCCCAGACCGAGCGCCAGTCTCTTCCTTCCTCCTCCCACTAGTCTGCGTCACTTCCTCCCGCCAAGAACTCTTCTACAGTAAGTATCCAGCAGGTGGCGTCATTCCAATCGTTACAGTATGGACAACATGCTATAAAACTTCAGAGGACAAAATGATCAGTGAGAGCTAGGTTGGTCAGGAAAAGCTTCTCTTTCTCTTCTCTTCTCTTTTCTTCTCCTTCCTATGTTTAATTAGTCAGCAAGCCCTGACAATTCTTTCCTAACAACCTCATTCTTATCTATCCCTTCCTTCCCAACTCCACTATCAAAACCCTAGTTAAACTTTCACAACCTCATACCTATAATAGATTCTAAATTAAACCACAACTTATCTTTCCTCCAGATTTTTCCCCTCCAAATCATCTACACCAGAAATGCCAAACATGTGACCCACAGGCTATATAAGTTTCACCACCCTCCCAAGTGAAGCCTGGACCAGATTAAAATTAATTGGATAATGTTTAACAAGTGAATAAAAACACAATAAAACCTAGATACTAACAATATGTGGTTTTCAGAGTCAACATGTGGCTTGCAGGGAACCTTATGTATGGTTTGGGGGAGCCCTGTCTTTTTGTTTGATACCACTAATTTGCATAAATGCTGGGCTAATTCTTCTAAAAGTTGAAATTCCTGATGTCAGTGTATTCTGCGGTTCAGCACCCCAAGACCTCATTTCACATAGCTTGGGTTCAATCTTGGGACCTACCTTAAAATATATCACTTTCTTTGGCTCACCTCACTTAGAGCTTACTCAAGGAAATCTCAGAATATTGCTCATGTCCAGGTTCCCAATGATGGAAGTAATGTATAGGCATTCAAAGCAAGAAAAATTGCATTTATCAAAAATAAGACAGCCTTAATTTCACTCCCACGGAACATGTAGAAGATGCAAAGGACTCAGAAGAATCCATAAACAATGCAGAAAACAAATAACAGATTCCCAGTTGTTCAAAAATACAATTATTTTCCCTCTTACGGTTTCTGCTTTTCCATAAGGAAAAATTCTAAAGCTCTCTAGACTCAATCCCACCCTGTGGTTCAGCCTCTCCCAGAGAGATTTGAATTTGTGACTGAGACAAAGCAACACTGAGACATTCTGATGGGTTCTTCCTAAATAGATCAGGCAGCATTCAGCCTTATGGAACAACTCTGAGAACCTGAAATCTTTACAGAAGGCGCTTTTACGCAGGCAACTGTTAGAAACACATCTAACAAATAAGTATGACAACTCAAATAACACAAGTGAACAGCAGAGAAGGCTCTTTAATACATCCTTGCGAGGGTGGACACTCTCCTTATTATGTCAGAGAAGTGCACCAAAGTGAAGTTTTACTGATGTACAAAGGGTCCCTCCCTCTTTTCTTCATTGGTTGAGTACTCAGAGTTCATAATCTTCCTTATACATCATTACCTAATTTTAAACATACATATTTCAGCATTTACATACCCCTATTTACATACAGTATTTTTTTTGTTTGTTTTTTTGGTGAGGCAATTGGGGTTAAGTGACTTGCCCAGGGTCACACAGCTAGTAAGTGTCAAGTGTCTGAGGCCGGATTTGAACTCAGGTCCTCCTGACTCCAGGGCTGGTGCTATTTACATACAGTATTGACCAATCATATTGCACTAAATATAATGCTAGGCATTAGCATATCTTCATCTGAAAATTGTCCAATCACACTTTAGCACTCACAATTCCTTATTTGTATACATTATTAACCAATCATTTACTCTCCTTGTAATGTTACATATTTCATGTACTTTCCAAGAAACAAAACCTAAGAACCTGAAACTTAACTTTTACTTGCTGACATATATCTGAGAAGAGTCCAAATATGGACCTTTTCTCTCACAACACCCCATCGAGCCCACACTGTCTGAATAATTCACTGTTCCATATAGTGGTTTTGTGCCTATGCTGTTGATCCTTGCACTAGAGGTTCACATGGGTTCACATTTTTCTATATAAGAGGCACATTGCTAAGGAAATCCTTCTCTTGATGGAAGGCCAAGTTCCCTGATTCTCGAACAAGTTTGTCATTCACAAGACAATTCCTGAGATTAATGTTGCTATTGCTAGGCTAGATTCTGGGACTATGCTGCCAAGAAAATATGCTTTCTTTTAGAAGAAGGCTAGAATCTAGTATTCTGGAACTTGGGATTGCTAGAAAAGTAACTCAAATTTCCTAAGAAATCTGGGGTTGAATGAGTACATGGATGAGCCTTGGGCTGCTCCAAATCAACTATTAATGACTCCTTGTAGGGAAGGCTCCTTCCATCTAACCTCAAAACTGCTGTCTTCTTGGGAATTCTCTGGAAGAAATTTTAAAAGGGTAAAAGAGAAAAGTTGAGATCATGGGCTCTCTTTTAGAGTCCAGTATAAAGGGGTAGCTCATCCCATAAGATTCTGCCCTTTCAAGAGTCAAAGATAACTGGGCAGCTAAGTGGTGCAGTGGATAAAGCACTGGCCCTGGATTCAGGAGGACCTGAGTTCAAATCCAACCTCAGACACTTGACACTTACTAGCTGTGTGACCCTGGGCAAGTCCCTTAACCCTCACTGCTCCACAAAAAAAGAATAAAAGATCACCAATTCATCATGATGGGTAGCCCCTATTAGTGAAACCAGTATTCTAAGAGGTACAAAGGCTATTTCCATCAACTTTATAGGTATCTGAGATCAAAAGTCCCAAACTAAGGCAAACAAAGCCCCTGTAAGCTCACCAATCATAAACAAGCTTTTCAAGCTTGAAAAGGACTCAGAAGAATCCATAAACAATGTAGAAAACAAATAACAGATTCCCAAAGACATCACTCCTTTATATCAACATTCAAAGCCCCTCATACTTTAATTCCTTCTAGCTTTTCTGAACTATATCCCAACAAAAAGTCTCCATTTCCAGCCAAATAGGTCTAGTCATGATTTCTGGGTAATTTAATCTATTCAATTTTGAACCTACTGTCCTGGGGTCCTGATATTCAGATAATCAGATGCATCAGCCAGTGCAAAAACACATGGTCCACTACATCTAGGTGACTCTAGATTTCAGACCATACTTCACATCCAATCTGTTCACCTTCCCATCTCCCACATTCCAATTGCCTTCTGGACATCTTCACCTGGATTCCTTACTAACACCTCAAACTCATTGTTTTTCTAGGTGAATTCATTGTCTTCTTTGATAAAAAAAAAAACACCACCACCAAGACCACCTACAACAAAACCTACCCCTCTCCCCATTTTCCCTTTTTAACTGATATTACTATCAATAGTTATGTTTGATTTATTCCTCTCACTCCTCCATATATAATCAGATGTCATTTGATATTTCCTTCTATATACCTCAAATATGACCTTTCTTCCCCATTCATACTACTGTCACCTAGAAAAGACCCTTTATCAGGTTTCATTGTCATGGCCTTCATATTAAACATTTAATAAATGCTTTTTTCAATTATATTAAGTTACATAATTTGGGAAGAGATAGGTACATCAATTTTACTCTATCTTTAATGTAACATTCTTGGAAAAGGGAACCTGACTATATCATTGTCTTGAAATATAGCATTTAACTATACAACTATAGTAATTACATGGTAGAGGATATATTTCTATATTCTTTGAGATAACACAGAGGACTAGTGAAATGCAGAAATGCAGAAAAAGACTAAGGATGTATTTGATGGAGAAGTAAATAATCCAGAGGTGTTCCATTTCTGGATAACAGTAAGAACTATATTCCATCACTATAGACATAGTCAATGAAGCAGTGCAAAAGGTAAAATCATGATGTGCAGACTTGCTTAGCCTAATGCAATTGAAGACCTGAGAAATGAACCCCAAAATCTCCTACTATCCACCTATTCATTCCATGCCTACACTGAACATCTCAGCCTGAGGCTTTTCTCTGTCATGGGATTCTTTGGTTGGTGAGATATAAATCCTTAGTGAATAAACATTATTTTTAGGACAGTAAGAATTTCCATACAGCACTCTAAAAATCACATAAGCTGCAAATTCAAAGAGAAGTCATAAATTCATGTAGTCTATGCAAATTGTTTTCTTTACAAAGGCAGCAAGCAGAGTTTGTATAAACTCTTGACCATTGGAGAAACCAAGAACTCCCAACCCCAAATGCCAGAAATAGAAGGACCAAACCAAGAAAGGATTATATAGAAACATTTGAAAGAGTCGGAGCCCCACGGAAGTCACTCTCACTTCACTCCTTTGCAGAGATGAGGGATCCACAGGTATGGTATACTACATGTATTTTTTGAGTTATTCAACATATTAATTGATTTTGGTTATTTTTTCCTTTTCTTCTAATTATTAAAAATATTTGTTAATAGTAACAGCCAGCCTTTATATAGTGCTTTAAGGTTTGCAAGGCATTGGACCTAGGCTATCTCTTTCAATCCTAACAACTCTGGGAGGTAATTGTTATTATTATTCCAACTCTACAGATGAGGAAACTGAGGCTGAAATAGGTAAGTGACTTGACCAGGATCACACAGCTAGGGAATGAACTCAGGTCTTCCTGATTCCAAGTCCAGTACTCATACCCATTGTGCCATCTAGTTCTTATATGGCATGACTGTGAAAGAGATGGGGACAATATTCTGATGATGTAAAAATATCAATAAAAGTTTACACTTAAAATTAAAAAGCATGTGTGCATTAAAAAGAGCATATGTGGCTGTTCTAAAGCCAAATTATTTTTGCATAATCCATTATTTTATATTACCTGCTATCCACAAGATAATACAAATTTTGACAATAATAAGTCACACAGTGCTTTAAGGTTTGAAAAAGTAATTTGTAAAATTTGCAAACTGCCTCATTTGATCCTCCCAATTGCCCTGTGAGGTAAGTGCTTTGAATAAATTAATTTTTACAGATGAGGAAACTAAGGCTAAGAAAGGGTAAGTTACTTACTTGTGCAGGATCAGAAATCTAGTAAATATCTGGAAGCCAGATTCGAACTTAGGTCATCCTGACTTCAAGTCTAGCACTCTCACATGCCACCTCTCATTTTACAGACACAGAAACTAAGCCACATATAGAATGATTTGTCACCTAGCCCAAGGCTTTCACAGCATTTATGGATCTAAATTTAGTCTGAATTCAAGTAATAAATGGAAAGTTAGGGCTACTACTCT
The DNA here is from genome assembly GCF_019393635.1 of Dromiciops gliroides. NCBI lineage: Eukaryota > Metazoa > Chordata > Mammalia > Microbiotheria > Microbiotheriidae > Dromiciops > Dromiciops gliroides. The sequence continues at coordinate 566,782,346 of NC_057861.1, read as the reverse complement.
GACCAGGCACTTAAATAATTACATGTTAACTGCTAAACACTGATGAATAATTCTGTGGATTGAAAACCTTAAAATGTTTAAAATGAAAAGCTAATTATTTTCTTTAAGAGAACTCTTGCCTACCAGGATGAAATTCTTGCTTTTTGACATTTCTTTAAAATTAGTTCTCCATAGCAGTTAGGACATAGCAGAGATTGGTTCTTATTTCATCAGAAAAGTACAAACTCAGCTTCAGGCCAAGATGGTAGCTGGTAGGGGGAGGTTTGAAGTGTTTACATTTTATTTTAAAAAGTAATATAAATCTATTTCACTATTCCCCTTGAACTCTTGATCTGCTTGATATCATTTCCAAGAACTGAGAAATGATGCTAAATATACTAGAATGGTCTACTTGCTTTTTTTGCAGACACAACAATCCATCTCTTGCCTTTGTGCCTTTGCATACTTGGAATGTTCTCCCTCTGTACCTCTACTTTTTGAAACTTTAGCTCCCTTTTAGATTCAGCTCTTCCGTAGTTAAGTGGCCCAGTGGATAGAGCACTGGGCTTGGAATCAGGAAGTCTTATCTTTATGAGTTCAAATTTAGTCTCAGACACTCATTAGCTGTGTGACACTGGTTAAGAAGTCACTTAACCCTGTTTGCCTCCGTTTCCTCATCTGTAAAACAACCTGAAGAAGGAAATGGCAAACTACTCCAATATCTTTGCCAAGAAAACCCCAAATAGGGTCATGAAGAGTTGGGCACCACTGAAAACATCAACAGCAAGATGGTATGTTTCAGGAATTAGGAAAGACAAAAAAGGCTAAGCAGCCTCTGCCCTTAAGCAGTTTATATTCTGCTGGGGGTTTGGAATACAATATGTAAACAGATCAATTAGCTGTGATTTCTTCAGTGTGAGTTATTCCCAGTATGAAAACTTCCTCCACCAATATAGAACACCAGCTCATCTGTAATCTTAGAGAATAGTCTGGGCTCTTTGGGTAAAAAAGAAAATTTGCCTAGAATATAAAAGCTTTTTTTCACCATGAGAAAGATAAATACCATGACATGTTTTTAAATGAAGGAATTCAAATACATGTAAGCTATCTAAATACCTATAAAAATTTAATTTAAAAATTTACTACTGTGGGGCAGCTAGGTGGCGCAATGAGTATAAAACACTGGCCCTGGATTCAGAAGGACCTGAGTTCAAATCCAGCCTCAGATACTTGACATTTACTAGCTGTGTGAACCTGGGCAAGTCACTTATAACTCTCATTGCCCCACAGAACAAAAACAAAAACAACAGAAAAAATACTAGTTACTATTTACTACTACTACTACTACTACTATCATTATTACTAGTACTACTACTATTTGAAGGTAAGATATATATATATATATATATATATATATATATATATATATATATATATATACTACTACTTTTTGAAGCTAAGATATAGTCGGGCAACACTGTGAGATCGGTGCTATTATTATTCCTCTTTTACAGTTAATGAAACTTAGGAGCAGGAATTAAATGACTTGCTCAGGATCACATAGCAAGTAAGTGAATGAGGCTGGATTTTAACTCAGGTCTTCCTGACTGACTCCAGGCCCAGCCCCTCTACCCAATGTACCTCTTAGGAAAGAAAACAAAACTATATTTATGGTATCTATTTAAAAGTTTGAGATGGGAATTGCAAATTGTTAAGTACTTGAAAAATTGTTCAAGCTCTAATCATTAGAGAAAGATTAAAGAAGGTTAAAGAAATGTTAAGTTATATTCATCAATTTTGCCCATAGCCACCTAGCCATTGTCAGAGACAGAACTTAAACCCAAATCTTTCTGATTCCAAGGCCAGCCTTATCTATACCTTTTATGTTACAATGTGTCTGTTATGCACTTAGAATATGAACATTTTGGGAATAGGTGACTCAGTGACACAGTGGATAGCTCTGGAGGCAGGAGGATCTGAATTCAAATATGACTTCAGAAATTTACTAGCTGTGTGACCCTGAGTAACACATTGCCTCCAGGTTGGAAAAATAGGAATATGAATATTTTATTTCTTCAACATATATTGGAAAACATGGTGTCAAAAGTGAGAATATCTTCGTTTTCACAGTAATACAAGTGACAGTTCCATATCTTCTTGTCCTAACAGCTCAACTATAATTCTCTGGCACTAAGATCAGAAAGTAAAATCATTATGAGTTTGACTTAGCATGCCAGAATCACCATCAGTCCACTCACAGAAAAGTTCCAAATGCCACTAGTCTTGGGAAGCAGGCAAGCAGGCACACCAGGTACTTATGATGTGGTCGAATTCTTCCTTTACAATCCAGTCTGACCTGCCCCTTAAAGAGACAGTGTGGTACATGTGCTGACAAATTTTGAGTATTTGTACAAGAAAAGAAGAAAGAGTAACACTGGTTGTTGTCTCCAGAAATGGCATTGTTGGAATGTTTATTAAATAATGAAGCGTTTACTTTTCTGGATTTGTGATATCATTTCATAGGATGACTTCCACCAGCACAGATCATAGCTGTAGCAGGACTTGTCACCCTGCGTGACTTTTTTTCATCCCCATCTTCACCAAAAGCCTTCATGGGATATCTTCCCAACACACTAAACAGCTTATACTGTTTTTTAAAAAAAGTTATTTATTTTATTCTGAACACAAGAAATAAAACAAGCATTTCCATAACATAGTATAATAGAAAAAGATGATTGTACATGAAGCTGTAAATCTATTATGTGCAACTTGCTATTACTTTTAAATATATAATAAAGTTATCATGTAAAACTTTGTTTTATTCTTTTTTTTGTTCCCTCCCCCTGCCATTCCTAGAGATGGTTACTATTAGACACAAATATGTATATGTGTATATGTATATATATGTGTGTGTGTGTGTGTGTGTGTGTATGTGTGTGTGTGTCATGGGGTGCAGAGCACCCCAGAAGTTCTCTGGGGCACATCAAGGAACCTTCTGCTTGAGAAACTAAACCAGAGGACAGATAACACCTAGAGAGATAAGAGGAACCAAATCAGACTGAGGTAGCTTCAGATTCCCACCCTTCATTCTGGTCTCCCTTACCCTGGGGAGATAAATTTGGGTGTGGTGGCAGCCTTTGTGTCCTGAAGAGAGAGATGGCTTGAGAGATCTGTAGCCACCCCTCACCCAATTCCTCCAGTCATTGCCAGTGGGGGACAGTCCTCTCTCACTAAAGGAACTTTCCACAGGCAGATGGTCCACCCCATCAGTCCTCTATAAAAGTACCTTCCAGTCTCCTGTTCAAGGAGATTGGTACCTCTGAGCCACGTGCTTTGTACCTATCTCCCCATGAGAAGTCCAAGGATTTCTTTCATGGTTTCCCTCCCCCCACCCTTCCCTCCCCTTGCTCCTAAATAAACTACCACCTTATTCTAACTACTTTTGTGTGCAAGAGGGTGTAATTCTTTAAAGAGGAATTCCCAAGAACCCCAACCCCTAACCCAACCCATACCCCATTTCCCCCATTACATATGTATGTATAAATGTATATGTATATACTGAGAGAGCCTGGCTGACCTTGATTGAAGGTCATCCCTGAGTCAGGAAGTTACCTCACACAAGCCTTGTTCCCACCAGAGGATATAAACTCTGACCTCAGTACATTCTACTCATGGGCCGCCTTCAAGTCATGTCAATCAATGGACTTGAATGTTACCAGCACTTGGGACAGAAATAGGCTTCCACACATTTAGTTTTAATTGCCACAATATAAAACCATTCTATACATACTTCTATTTATCAGTTTTCTCTGGATGCAGATAGCATCTTCCTTCATATGTCCTTTGTAGTTAATTTGTTTATTGTTTTTTTGTTTGTTTCTGGGACAATGAGGGTTAAGTGACTTGCCCAGGGTCACACAACTGGTTAGTGTCAAGTGTCTGAGGCCAGATTTGAACTCAGGTCTTCCTGAATCCAGGGCTGGTGCTTTATCCACTGTGCCACCTAGCAGCCTCAATTTGTTTATTTATAATAGTCAAAATGAGTTAGTTGCTCAAAGATGTTCTTAAAACAATATTGCTGTTACTATATACAATGTTCTCTTTGTTCTGCTTTATTTTTACTACTACTTTGATATAAGTTGAGAAATCAAATGGTTCATTAATCTTGCTCAATGAACAGTCCACTTAAAGTATCATTCATGTCTCTTCATCATGTATGTTACTGTTTGTAAACTGTTCTAACCACTGTTCTAACCTAATTATTCACACGTCATGCTTCTTTCCAGTGCCCTTTCAATCTGTTGAAATTGTGATTCTCCAAGTCATTCCCCAATTGAAAATGGTCAAAGGAAAAAAATGTGCGCTCGCTCTCTCTCTCTCTCTCTCTCTCTCTCTCTCTCTCTCTCTCTCTATATATATATATATATATATATATATATATATATATACACTTTGCAGGGCAATGAGGGTTAAGTGACTTGCCCAGGATCACACAGCTAGTAAGTGTCAAGTGTCTGAGGCTGGATTTGAACTCAGGTCCTCCTGATTCCAGGGCCAGTGCTTTATCCACTGCACCACCTAGCTGGCCCTTCTAAATCATTATTGATTAGAGAAATGCAAATTAAAACAACTCTGAGTTACTACCTGACACCTATCAGATTGGCTAATATGACAAAAAAGGAAAATAATAAATGTTGGAGAAGCTGTGGAAAAATTGGAACACTAATGCATTGTTGGTGGAGCTGTGAACTGATCCAACCATTCTGGAGAGCAATTTGGAACTATGCCCAAAGGGCTATAAAGCTGTGTGTACCCTTTGACCCAGCAATACCACAATTAGGTCTTTTTCCCAAAGAGATCATAAAAAAGGGAAAAGGACCCACATGTACAAAAATATTTATAGCTGCTCTTTTTGTGGTGGCAAGGAATTGGAAATTGAGGGGTTGCCCATCAATTGGGGAATGGCTGAACAAATTGTGGTATATGAATGTAATGGAATTCTATTGTGCTGTAAGAAACAATGAGCAGAAGGAGTTCAGAGAAACCTGGAAGGACTTGAATGAATTGATGATGAGTGAGATGAGCAGAACCAGAAGAACATTATACATAGTATCATCAACTGTGATAGACTAGATTCTTCTCACCAATACAATGGTACAAGAAAGTTCCAAAGCACTCATGATGGAAAGGTTTTCCAATTCCAGGAAAAAAAAAACCATGGTGGAATATGGATGCTGATTGAACCATACAATTTCTTTTGGTTTTGGTGCTATTGTTTTTCTTTTTTGAGGTTTTTCCTTTTTTGCTCTGATTCTTCTCTTATAACATGACTAATGCAGAAATATGTTTGGTGCTATTGTGTGTGTATATATATATATATATATATATATATATATATATATATATATATATATATATAACACCTATATCAGATTACCTCCTGTCTAGGGGAGGTGGGGAGGGAGGGGACGGAGGGGGAGAAAATTTTGAAATTGGAAATCTTATATAAACGAATGTTGAAAACTATCTCTACATGTAACTGGAAAATAATAAAATACTTTTATCAGGAAAAAAAGGCAGGCTTTTTAGAGCAATTAGACACATGGGATCAGTGAAAAAATATTTGCATGAAAAAAAGAGAGAGAGAAAGGGTCAGCTAGGTGGCGCAGTGGATAAAGCAATGGCCCTGGATTCAGGAGGACCTGAGTTCCAAACCAGCTTCATACACTTGACACTTACTAGCTGTGTGACCCTGGGCAAGTCACTTAACCCTCATTATCCAGCCCAAATATATATATATATATATATATATATATATATATATACACAAACACATATATACATATATATATATACATACACATACACACACACATATACATATATACACACACATATACATATATATACACACATACACATATATATACACACATACACATATATACATATATATATATGTATATATATATGCAATATTTCCTGGGGTTCTAGGTTTGTGCTTAAAAACTTTTCCTAAGACCCTGAAATAATATTTTTTAAAAATCCTGATGCTGAAGAAAAACTTCACACACAAGAAACGTAGCAAACCTTTCAAATTTGAGAGACAACTGAACATGAGCCATTTCACTTTACCTTGGTTATTGATTAAACTTTGAAAGAGTAAAACATATACTGAAGAAAACACCAGCTATTGAAGGGAGTGTTGCTGTACTTGTAAATCAAATTCATTCCATTTAAGAGCTCCATTATCTCCCAATAGTACCAAAATTGAAAAAAGAGGTTATTGCTGTTAAAGGCTTAATTTGAATCTAGGCCCTTGAACAGCAACTTCAATGATTTATAACACTGATCAAATTCAAATTCTCTTACCATTTTGAATTCCAGGAAAACAATTCTTTTTTTTTTTTAACAATAACACCACAGAGGCACATGGAATATTCCCCCTTCTTGCCCCCCAAATGAAAACCAAAAGGCAATGTTATTTGTATAACATTGTAGGTAGTATTACTTTTCCTATGGGTATAAAAATTATATTCTTATATACATATAGAGAAATAGTAGATTTTTTTTTTGCTGGTTGAAATATAGGACTTAAGCAAGAGTATTTTTTTTGCTGACAGATATGAATAAAACTACAAGAATGTGAGTCAGGTGGGTGGAGAACAATGAACTTGCCTCCTTAGTTTACCTTTTTCTCTGACTCAAACTCATTTGCATACTAAGCCAGACTGGATTTCAGGAGTGTCTAAATCTTTTTTTCCCCTTTAATATAGTATTTTATTATTTTCTAGTTACATGTAGAGATAATTTTCAACATTTGTTTCTATAAGATTTCTAATTTCAAATCTTTCTCCCTCCCCCCTTCCCAAGACAGCAAGCAATCTAATTTTAGGTTATATATGTAAAATCACATTAAACATAATTCTGCATTAGTCATGCTGTGAAAGAAGAATCAGAGTAAAAGGGAAAACCTCATAAAAGGAAAACAAAAAAAATTAGAAATAGTATGGCTCAATCTACATCTAGATTCCACAGTTGTTTTTTGCTGTTGTTGATGTTGTTGTTTTTTCTGGATTTGGAGAGCATTTTCCATCATGAGTCCTTTGGATCTATCTTGGACCACTGTAATGCTGAGAAGAGTCAAGTCTATCCCAACTGATCAACACACAATGTTGTTGATACTGTGTACAACATTCTCCTGGTTCTGCTCATCTCACTCAGCAGCAATTCATTTAAGTCCTTCCAAGTTTCTCTGAAATCCACCTGCTCATCGTTTCTTTACACTGATTTTTTTAATACTTTGTGTTCTAAATTTTCTTCTTCCCTCACTCCTCAACCCTCCCAATGGAATCAAGCAATTCAATGTCATACATGTGCAATTATGCCAAGCATCTTCACATTAATCAAGTTGTGAAAGAAAATAGAATAACTTTAACAAGAGGAACTAACAAATAAAATTATACTTCAATCTGTATTCAAATACCATCAGTTCTTTCTCTGTTGATGGTTTGCATTTTTCATACGTCCTTCTGATATCATCCTGCTCATCATTTCTTTCAGTTACTATTCCTAACTGTATTACCCTTCATGCTATTTCCTCCCCTTGATAGTTACTCTATTTTTTATCTTCTTTCACATTATCCCTCCTCAAAAGTGTTTTGCTTTTTACTGACCCCCCTCCCCTCCTTCACCTCTCTCTCCCTTTCCCCCAGGGCAAAATATACTACTGTACCCACTTGAGTGTTTATGTTATTCCCTTTTTGAGTCAATTCTGATGAAAGTAAGGCTCGCGCACTCCACAGCTCCTTCCCCATTTCCCCCTCCACTCCATAAGCTTTTTGTTTCTTTTATTTGAGTTACTTTACACCCTTCCACCTCTCCCTTTCCCTTTCTTCCAGTGCATTACTCTTACCCCTTAACTTCATTTTGAGGATGTCATCATGGGTCAGCTAGGTGACACAGTGGAAAAAGCACCAGCCCTGGACCCAGGAGGCACTGAACCCAAATCCAGTCCCATACATAAGCCACCCCACTCTGCGTGCCCTATAGAAAAAAAGGGTAAATGCTTTACATATATCATCCCTTCATATTCAATTCACACCTATATCCTGTATTTTCCTTTCAGCTGCCCTAATACTGAGTTGGAAGTATTATCGTCTCATGTAAGAATGTAAACAGTTTAACTTTTTAATGTCCCTCATGATTGTTTTTTCCTGTTTACCTTTTTATGCTTCTCTAGGGTCTTGCATTTTAAAGTCAAATTTTCTATCAGTTCAGGTCTTTTCATCACTAATGCCTGAAAGTCCTCTTTTTCATTGAAGTCCCATTTTCCCCCTGAAACATTATACACAATTTTGCTGGGTAGGTAATTTTAGTTTGTAGACCTGGTTCCTTTGCCCTCTGGAATATCATATTCCATGCCCTCTGGTCCTTTAATGTAGAAGCTGCTAGATCTTGTGTTATCCTGACTGTGGCTCCACAGTATTTGAATTCCTTTTTTCTAGCTGCTTGCAATATTTTCTCCTTGACCTGGCATCTCTGGAATTTGGCTATAATATTCCTGGAAGTTGTCCTTTTGGGATCTCTTTCAGGAGGTGGTCGGTAGATTCTTTCAATTTCTATTTTACTTTCTGCTTCTGGAATATCGGGGCAATTTTCCCTGACAATCTCTTGGAAGATGGTGTCTAAACTCTTATTTCAGTCATGGTTTTCAGGTAGTGCAGTGATTTTCAAATTATTTCTCCTGGATCTATTTTTCAGGCCAGCTGTTTTTCCAAGGAGATATTTCATATTGCCCTCTATTTTTTTTTATTCATTTGGATTTGCTTTATTGTGTCTTGGTTTCTCATAAAGTTACTAGCTTCCATTTGTTCAATCCTAATTCTTAGGCAATTATTTTCTTCAGAGAGCTTTTTAATGTCCTTTTCCATTTGGGTCCTTTTCAAGCTGTTAACTTTTTTCACATGACTTTCCTGTATCACTCTCATTTCTCTTTCCATGCTTTCCTCCACCTCCCTTTTGAGCACTTCCAAGGCCTGAGGCCAATTCATATTTTTTTTTTTTGAAGCTTTGGATGCAGAAGCATTAACTTTCTTATTTTCTTCTTATAAGGGTGTATTCTGGTCTAGCTTGCCCCCAAAGCAGCTTTTGATGGTCTGCTGTTTTTTCTGCTTACTCATCTTGATCCCCTATTTCTTGGCTTTTAACTCCTTCTTAAAGTGTAGTGTTGCTTCCAGGACACACTGTTCTGAGCTACAGCTTGGCCCACGGGGTGACTGGATTTTTCTCAGTCTGCCTGGCCTGTGAGTAACCATGGCCTGCTTTCTCTTTGACCTGGAAACAGAAGTCTGATTGAAATTTGATTCTCTATGGTCAGAAGCTGTTGTGCCTGTGCCCTCCCCCACTGGGTGGCTGTCCTTCAACTTTGCTTGCTGGTTCAGAATATGGGCTCCCTGCCCCAGTTCCAACAGAGACCACAGCTATTCCCCCCAACCGCTGTACCCCATCACCAGTCTTCGAGCTGAGCTTCAGAAGAAGCAGCTGAAGATTCTGAGGCTTAGGTTGGAGGCACTGCCTGCCTGAAGGCAGTCCCGCTCTGTGAGCTACGCTCCTCTCTAAGCCCGAACAGCAGGTGATCCCAGTCACCTAATTAAGCTGTCTTTGGTTGGAAAAGAGTCTCACCCTGTTCTTATGTGTGTTATGCTGCTCTAAGAGTGTTTTATTGCATTATTTTTGGAGGTTTGCAGACAGGTTTTCTGGAGCTGGGAGAGTCACAGCCTTTCTTCCACCATCTTGATCTTGCCCCTCCTCAGGAGTCTCTAAATGAAATAGGTTGGCCAAGTGTAGAGGTTCAGAAAAGCTTGAGAGGGCTGTGAGCGAAGGTACCACTGCCTTCTCTTAGCAGAAAAAGGTTCTAGTCATTTATACCTACTTGAAATGCCCAGAAAGATGCCCTGGAAACAGAAACTGGGAGTGGGAACAATGACCAGGGGAACTAATGTATATATATGGCCTCCATGGAGACTACTTGCCCCTACTACAAGGCCAGCAGAACACATTGTCAGACCTATGGTGTCCAAGGCATGAATTATTTTGTGTGACCCCTACTCACGTCTCCTACATAGATATCATAAATGATCCCTATGCATGGTTGTTCTCCCAATCTCTACTCAAACTGACAGTTTGGGTACTCAGAAAGTGACTACTATGTCCCCTCATGGATCTAGAGTAAGGCTTGAGGGACTGGGGCATTATCTTTTCTAGTTATTATAGCTCAAAAGCCCCCAAGGGCATGCTCTCCAACCCCAATGATTACCAATGATATCAATCAATCAATTAGCCCAACATGACTTTTATAAAGAAGTATTTACTAAGGTGGCATAGTAAAAACAACTGATATAAGAAATTAGTGATAAAAAATTTGAGATATTTTCCCACATGTATACAAACTCCAGGGGAAATGGGCTCCAGTTTGGAGAATATGTACAAAAGGGGTTAACTCATAGCTCTGGAAAGTCCTTTTGCGGGAATCCTCAGGATGTTCTTCATACATAAAATATAGCTTTCTGTTGGGCTCATTCTAGAATCCTAAGCATTCCTACTCTTTGGTGGGTCTAGTTCATCCTCTACTCCCAATGCAGACAGGGTCACTAATTGCTATTCTCAGGAAACTTTTAAGATGCCAACAAGAAGCCCTAATCCACTAATCCTTTGAAGCTCCCAAGGTTATGCTCTGATTAAGGTGAGGGAGAAGAAACCAAAGCTCTCTTCCTTTCCCTCAGTCCTTCCCACACTCACTCCAAGCAATTCATAAAGAGTTGCTTGGAACTACTCCCTCTGATCATTGTTGAAATATTATACATTCCAAATTGATCTGCTATTGTATCAAAAACTAAAATGGAATAACTGAATTCTTCAACCATCCCAATGATTTTCAAGGACTTCTTGTACCTTTTGTAACATTGTCCTTGATTGATTGGTTGAATCAATAGAGATGTCTAGGACTTGTTCACACCTAAGGGAAAGGTGTGTATGTATAGGGAGGGGGGTGTTCTCTGATGTAGAAATGTTTCCTGAGGTGAGGTAATAGATTCAATGAACTCCCTCTCTTTTGTTTAATGTTTGCTGTCATCAGCAAATCAACTGGAGTGTGTTTGGCAAAGTCATTAATACCAAATCCCTCATAGTCTAATACCCTTGATTGATTTGATAGAGAAATCTAGACTTGGTTCATAACTAGCTCATGCCTCTGATTGATGAACTATTCTTACCTGACAAAAGTAAACATGGTGAGTGATGGATTGGACTTCTAATCCTACATTAAGAAGGAAGTAAAGAGGGGGCAGCTAGGTGGTGCAGTGGATAAAGCACGAGCCCTGGATTCAAGAGGACCTGAGTTCAAATCTGACCTCAGACACTTGACACTTACTAGCTGTGTGACCCTGGGCAAGTCACTTAACACTCATTGCCCTGCTCCCCCCCCCCAAAAGTAAAGTAATAATTAATAAAATGATCTACTATTAAGTGATTTAAAAATTTTATTAACAGTACAAAAATATTTTGCTCTAAGTGAGAATACATTATTGAATATTCTTCAATGCTTTTCAAGTTTTAAAATCTTAAACACTATAATTTTATGATTTGGAGGTTTTGATTCTAAGTTCAATTTGTTTTCATACTTTTTTTCAATGGATATCAGAAATGAAATATATACTTCAACAAAGCTATGTAAATACTGATGGAAAAGGTATATCAACGACCATGGCTATTAAATCATTATGCTTATTTTTCTATTATATTCACAAATTATACAAAAGTTTTGATTAAATTTAGCTGGTGAGTTTCAATATTCCATGATATAATTCAGTTGTTCTGAAAAATGAATTGGGAAGTATTGCATTTGGAGAAGTTTAACAAATGAGTTCAAAAGCCATGGACACTCTTCATTTGAAAAGATGTTTAAGTAAGTTAGAAAATTCTATTTTTTCAAGATGTTTTTATTAAGTGTGCAGACTGAAGTATTTATATTTAATACATAATCTTGTCATCAAAGCTTATTAACATCTTGCTAATCATGATGGCTTTATATTAACACTAGCTAATATCTCAAGACACAATATACATTTAAAGCAAGGTTCATTATTAATAATCATTGATATGTCCATATTTTAAATATCTTTATAATTTCTAATTTGGGGGAAGGAAAATTTCTTGTCAGAAATGACTGGATAATCGATTTTACTTCATAATGTACCTAATGTAGAGTTTATACCCAAAGTAAAAGTCTTAGCTCTGCTATTTTTTATTATTTCCTCTATGTTCTCATTATTAGTATTATTTTCAATATGTGGTTTCTTTTTATTGTCGTTCAGTCATTTTCAGTAATATTTGACTCTTCATAGCCACATTGGGGTTTTCTTGGCAAAGATACTGTAGTGGTTTGCCATTTCCTTCTCCAGCTTATTTTACAGATGAGAAACTGAGGCAAACAGGGCTAAGTGACTTGTCCAGGCTTACACAGCTAGTGTCTGAAGCCAAATTTGAATTCATAAAGATGAGTCTTCCTGATTCCAAGTCCAGAGCTCTATTCATTGAACTGCCTGGCCATCCAGTTTCTTTTTAGGAATCTTTGAAAGCACATGTTTATTTTAAGAGGGTAAATTTATTTAAAACTAGACAAAATAAAGCATAGGATCATCAGATCATAGACCCAAAGTTAGAAGGAACTTCAGAAGCCATGCAGTTCAACACGCACTTTTATAGTTTAGAAAACTTGGGACAAAGGACATGCCCAAGATCACAAAAGTAGCAGGTATTCAAGGTAGGATTAGAATTCAGATCTTCTGATTCTAGAGCAAGTGCTCTTTTGAAACATATAAATTGCAACATCAGAAGACAATGAAATCATGAATGAAGATATCCCACCCAACTCCTCTGCAGAGTGCTTACCTGCAAAATGTATGCATCATATAGGCATCTAGCATAAAGACCAAGAGAGGGCACTGCTATTGATCTATATATTAGATGTGTGTGTAAGATTTCTTTCTTTTCTTTTTTTATATAAAATATGAATCCTCTAATATTTTCTTTCTGTGCCCCTAATGGATCATTCTGAGCACTCCTAGGGTGTATGCACACCATTTTGATGACCATAGATCTAGATATTGATCCCTGTATGCCTATGCATCTTAGCCAGGTGGTGTAAGAAATAATGGACTTTGGGGGTGGAGCCAAGATGGCGAAGAAAAGACATTAAATACACAGAGCTCCTGATACAATCACCCCAAAAATAGCAATAAAAGAACCCTTGGAGCAGAAAAATCACACAAAAATATGGGCTGAGAGTTTTCTCCAGCTATAGATAGATTTCATGGGGCCATGCTGGGACACGAATAAAGCCTAACCCCGCAATTGGGCTGACACACCAGACACCTGCCCAAGGAATTTGTCCCAGTGCCTCTGAATCGGCTGCAGCACTGGTGTCTTTTGGAACCAAGCGTGTGGTTGGGTTGAATGGCTGGCCTGGGATGGGGAGTGGGGGGGGGGGTAAGTGCAGGGGTACCAGTGGACTCAGGGGAAGGATTTGACTGTCCCACCCCAGCAGGGAACCAGGAAGAAATCCTGAGTGGTGGAAGGCCCAGGTTGGGGAGGGGAGTAGGGTAGCAGGCTCATGGAAGCTAAAAACAGAAAGCTTTGCTGGTGGGTTGTTTAGTAAGTAGGCTTGAGGTTATCTCCAGACCAGAGAACAGGCCAGGTGAGATTAAAACCTGCCCCCCTTCAAACCAAAACACCTTGGACTCTCTGAAGCTGGGAACAGGAGTGGAGCCAAGAAGCAGCCCCACCCCACCCCCACCCCCAGTGGAGAGTTTAAAATCAAATAAAAGCGAGGCTAGGCAGGCTGAGAAGAAGCCCACTCATCCCCCAGGCCACGCTGTAGCTCGAACAGTATGTTCTAGAAGCAGTGCCACACTTTAAGAAGGAATTAAAAGCCAAGAAATAGTAAGCCAGGATGAGTAGGCAGAGAAAGCAGACCACCATCGAAAACTTCTTTGGCAGTAAGGTAGACCACAATACCTCAGAAGAAGAAGATAATAACAGGGTCAAAGCTCCAACATCCAAAACTTCCAAGAAAAATATGAACTGGTCTCAGGCCATGGAAGCTCTCAAAAGGGACTCTGAAGAGAAAACAGGAAAAATAGAAAGAAGATGTAGAGAAAGGGAGGAAAAAATGGAAAGAGAAATGAGAGCGATGCAGGAGAGTCATGAGAAAAGTCAACAGTTTGAAAAGCCAAATGGAAAAGGAGAATAAAAACCTGTCTGATGACAATAACTGCCTAAGAATTAGGATTGAACAAATGGAAGCTAGTGGTCTTACGAGAAACAAACACAGTAAAGCAAATCCAACTGAATGAAAAAATAGAGGGCAATGTGAAATATCTCCTTGGAAAAACAGCTGACCTAGAAAATAAATCTAGGAGAGATAATTTGAAAATCATTGGACTACCTGAAAACTGTAACCAAAACAAGAGCTTAGACACCATCCTCCAAGAGATTGTGAGGGAAAAATTGCCCTAATATTCTAGAAGCAGAAGCTAAAATAGAAACTGAAAGAATCTACTGATCACCTCCTGAAAGGGATCCCAAAAGGAAAACCTCCAGGACTATTATAGGCAAATTCCAGAACTCCCAGGTCAAGGAGAAAATATTGCAAGCAGCTAGAAAAAAGGAATTCAAATACTGTGGAGCTCCAATAAGGATAAAGCAAGATCTAGCAGCTTCTACATTAAAGGACCGAAGGGCGTGGAATATGATATTCCAGAGGGCAAAGGAACTGGAACTACAGCCAAAAATCATGTACCCAGCAAAACTGATCATAATGTTTCAGAGGAAAAAATGGGATTTCAATGAGAAAGAGGTCTTTCAGGCATTAGTGATGAAAAGACCTGAACTGAATATAAAATTTGACTTTCAAATACAAGACCCTGGAGAAGCTTAAAATTGTAAATCAGAAAAAGACTTCATGAAGGATATTAAAAGATCAAACTGTTTATATTCCTACATGGGAAGATAATACTTTGAACTCATAAGAACTATCTCAGTAAGGAATTCACAGAAGACAGGTCTGAAATGAATATGAAGGGATGAAAAAAAAAAAGAAAAAAAGAATGGACTTTTGCCAGTACCCAAAGGCTACAGATTGATTTGGACTGATTAGATTGACTGAGAGGGATTAGTGACTTAGCTGAAACCACACCTGTTCGGCCCTTAAGAGGGTATTGTTCTCAGAAGCTGAGGACTTAGAACTCAACAAGAGACCACCCTCAAGCCCAGTGAACCAATGGATTTGGGTGATGCTAGCCAATTAGCTTGAAGCAGTGTGTTAAGGACTGACTCATCCAGGGGTCGCAGGAAAGGACTTGGACACATACAGTTCAGTGCTTGAACTTGTGGTTGGTGGGTGAAGTTGAGGATGCTAGGTTAGATAGGTCTTTTATTGGCTTTCTAACCCAGGTGTTCTCTTTTTTCACTAATAAATGCTTAATGCCAAACTTGACGCTAAAGCTTCTAATTTATAAGTAAACCCTAGCTAGTTTTCCCTACACTTGGGACAAGAATAAGGCACATTAGATTTTACTTGTCACAGTGAACTAGGCCCAGAATATAGTAGGAAGAAGTGATGAGGCAGGATCATATTAGTCAAAATTTATAAGGGCTTTCTACTTCACCAGACTGATCACTGATCCAAAAGCACACTCTCTTTAAAGCCAATATTTTCCTAGTAATGTCCTATGGCTAAGAATAATGGAAAACCCAAGTCTTAGAAGGACTGAAATTGTAAGTAACCAAAAGGGAAATGGAAATTGGCATGGTGGATGTAGATAGCTTGCCATGTGGTATAAATGACTTGCATGCAAGAAGAAGCAATATATTACTGAAGAAATGTATGACCAGAAAAGCAAGTAGTCCAATCATGCAGTGAAAATAAGAAATTAAAAGATGGATCTCTTTAGTGCTACTTGATTATCGAGACCTATAATACATTAGCAGAACCAGAGGAAAAGTTTGCAGTCTATTGGAGATATTGTCTGTAGAGCAGGAATTCTTAATCTTTTTTTGTGTCATGGACTTGTCTGGAAGTCTAGTGAAACCTGTGGACCCTTTCTCCAAGTAATATTTTTAAATGCATAAAATAAAATACACAGAATTATAAAACCCCCCACAATTACAGTGAAATAGTTCTCAGAATATTTTGAAAAACAAAATCATACATCCCAAATTAAAAACCTGTGCTATAAAAGGAGTCATAGAACATTGACAAAGAATGGCACAAGACTAAAAAAAAATGAAGAGAGAAGAAGCTTTCACCTTGATTGTTGGAGGAAGTGCCTACACTGATGAAATCATGAATTTATCAAAACAGGCCATGTGTTGAGTGTAAAAAACAATGAAGAACATAATGTCAGTGCTTCAGAGTAGTGCCTTTCACTCTTTTCCTCTTGTAAGCTCTACAAACCATTTCACAGCCCACATGTCTCTGCTGCAAAGCACCTGTATAAGTATATGCTGCTTCCATGATTCTCTTGGAATCATAGTGGATCTGAAAGACTGAAAAAAAAAAAGACTAACAAGGTGGTAAAAGAATCTGGTTTACCCAGTTCCTTTGATAAGTTCTTTTTTTTTTTTTTTTTTTTTTTTGCAGGCAATGGGGGTTAAGCGACCTGCCCAGGGTCACACAGCTAGTAAGTGTCAAGGGTCTGAGGCCGGATTTGAACTCAGGTACTTCTGAATCCAGGGCCGGTGCTTTAACCACTGCGCCATCTAGCTGCCCCAACAAGTTATTTCTAAATAACCTAAAAACAGCTTGGTGATCCTTATGGCATTCCCTTGTAGAGTCTTCCCAAACCATCTTATTAAACAATACTACGGGTAAATATGTGCATGTTAAAGCACTATCTGCTCTTATCTCTCTCTCTCTTTTTTTTTTTTTTTTTTTGCGGGGCAATGGGGGTTAAGTGACTTGCCCAGGGTCACACAGCTAATAAGTGTCAAGTGTCTGAGGCCGGATTTGAACTCATGTACTCCTGAATCCAGGGCTGGTGCTTTATCCACTGGGCCACCTAGCTGCCCCCATCTCTATTTTCTATATTCTTTCATTTGGCAGAAAAATAGCCTTGTCCAGCATGCAAATGCTGACATTAAAAAAAAATCTTCCTATAAAACTGCCAGTTTCTTCTGGAATAACAAATTATGACTGGAGATATGAGCATTATATAATTAAGAATATTAGTAGAAAGAAACTATGGGTGTGATAGGCTTATAACTACATGTCTGAGATTTACTTGAAATTCTTTAAAAGAAAGTTGCTATATGGGGAAAAAATCTTGTTTTGGTTTTTGTAATTTAAAAACAAGAGATGCTAGTTTAATTCTATTTATTCAATGAATTAATTTAATATGGAAGAAACAAAAGTTTGTTGTTATTTATAAACATTAATTTATATTTATTTTATGCAGTCATCCAATAGGGAAGAAACAAAAGCCACTAAGAGAAAGCTTCCTTTAGCTGCCTGTCCTTTCAGGAGATTTCTGATTTGTCACTCAAATAAGTGAAATTTAGGCTGAATGTTCAAGATATGTATATATGGCTTTACAGGATCTTTAAACTGATTTTCAGCTGTAGTGTTTACAATTCTTGATAAAGAGCCTAACAATTAGCTCCAAGTGACAAAGAAAAACTAGTCCATCTTGTTCCTTTTTCAGCAACTCTGGTCAAAACGTTTATTTGAGAAAGTTCCAGAGTTCTCCATGTTTCAATCATGCCTATTTCATTTGCTATGATCCTACTCTGATGTGAATGAAGGTGAATGATGACAGCATATTCTAGAAAGTCCCACTAAATTTGAAAGGCTTTGAATGAGAAGGAGTCAGTCAATAGCTTATACATGTGTCATTTGAAGGTAAGTTCCCTATTGGTTCTGAACCATGGAATACTATAATCTCAGAAGAATCAAAAATTATAAATAATCCAATGAACAATGGGCCAATGTTAAGTAGCATATTTAGACTGTAGAATATCACCAGTGGTGACTTACATGCACAAAAAGTTAACAAAAAGAACATCATCATAGACAAACCATGTGGCCTCTTCATATAATGAATGGAAGCTTAACGTAGCTCCAAATGGAAGCTCAAGTGACAATTGTTTCATTTTTTGGTGGCTATCATCCCAGTGCTTTTTATAAATAGCATGCTGTGGTGGGCAGAGATCTGGCACTGGAATAAGAAAGACCTGCATTTACCTCCTATCTCTGACTCATATTGGCTGTGTGACTCTCAGCAAGTCACTTAACCTCTATGTACTTTGGGTGTCTCCCTCATAAGTTCCATAGAAATTGCTGATCTGCATTGATAGAGGGAATTAAAATTCCCTATACCAAAGAAATCATAGGCCTAGTCCTATCTCATTCCCAGTCTTCAGCCCTAGCATGGTGCCTTCATAAGTGACAGTCAAATTGAACTGAGCCTGAGTGGAACAATGGTGCTTCCAATGGTGCTTCCAATATACAATAACCTGAAGAAGGCTCTCAGCATGTTAGGCAGAGGAAAAAATATAAGACAGGGAGTCAGAGAAGCTAGATTCAAATCCTGGCTCTGCTATTTCAACCCTGTGTGACTTTGGGTAGTTGTAATAATATGATAGGAAGAAACTAGGTGGTGCAGTAGATAGAGTACCAGGTCTGAAATCAGGAAGACTCATCTGCCCGAGTTCAAATCTTGTTTCAGATACTTTCTAGCTGTGCAACCCTGAGAAAGTCACTTAACACCATTTGCCTCATTTTCCTCATCTGTAAATAATGAGCTGGAGAAGGAAATGGCAAACTACTCCAGTATCTTTTCCAAGAAAACCCCAAATGGGGTCACAAAGAGTAGGACATGACTGAATAACAATAAAAAATAATTAGACAGATGTAAGGATTGTACCTGTGATTTCACTGGCATGGGGAGCTCCCAGTGAGAAACTTTCTTTGTTGCAGCAAGCCATCATTTTCTCTAAAAGTTAGAGTCTTAGAGAGTTGGCCACATCAATAAGTTAAATAATTTGCTCAGGATCACATATCCAGTATGTGTCAGAGATGGGGCATGAGCCCTGGTTTTTCTGACACTGAAGCTGACTTTCTCTCTACTGAAGGGCACTTCTTTCAAGTCATAATAATAATGATGAAAATACTCAGAATGAGAGATGATATGGATGTGGCTTTGTAAAGTTAGCAAAATACTTTACATACTTTATCTCAGTTGAGTCTTAGAACAATCCTGTAAGGTAAGTACTATAGTTAGGTAGAAGAGTGGAAGACCTGAGTTCAAATATTGCTTCAAGTATGTGATGCTGGCCATGTTACTTGACTTCTACATCTCGGTTTCCTCATCTACAGATGAGGAAATGGGGATGATAATAGCACCCACCTGACAGGGATATTATGATGATCAAATCAGTTAACATTAATAAAGTGTTTGCAAACCTTAAAGCTCTATGCTAGTTATTATGCTATTATTTTACAGAATGCAAGTCCAGCAGTTTTCTGATAATTCTATATTACCTCTTCTTACCCACTTTACTAAGATACTTAAGTTATCTAACCTCTCTTTGCCTCAGTTTTCTTGTCTGTAAAATGAAAACATCTGATTAGATGATCCTTAAAGTCCCCTCAAATTCTAAATGTATGGACAATTACATTCATAACAGTCAACTTGTCCAACAACAATGGAAAAAATGTGAGGGAGATATTAAAGTATATGTATCATTTATGCCTTTAAATCATTATAATATTAAACAGAATAAGGCCAAGGACAGAGATGTACACCATTTGACTAGAGACTTTCATTCTGATTGACACCAATCTATTAATTTCTGGGATCAGCAGTTAATAAGCTTTAAACATGATCAATGGTTTTGCTCTTTTTAAAAATTAGATTTCCCTTTTAAGGCATGAAGGACAAGAGAATATACTGAATTAAAAAAAAAGAATAGCTACTAAATTAGGTATTATATAAAACATCAAAAAACATAATCTTAACTATATTCTAATGTGGGGCTGGTTTACTAGGATAATCTTGTGCCTTTGGCTCTATGCTTAAAGTCTGAACCCCATTTATGCTACTTCATACTATTAAAGATATATTTTCCTGATAGCAGGACTCTTGCTCCTATAAGGGTAAAGCAATAGAAAAATATACAACTTATATAAGGATCTGCCAAATTATAAAGACTCTTTCAAATTATAATGTGGCTTTGGCTGTCACTAGTGAATTCCACTTTAGGGAAGTTGTCACAGAGGGCTAGAGGTTCCATAACTTCTAAATATAAAGATAGTCTCCCACAGTTATTGGATGGAGCCTATTATCTCTCTACATAGGGAATTCACAATTAGGAAACACCATCTACTGACAAACATCACTACCTCCTCTTCAAATTATAGTGCTAGAAAGCACCCTATGACACTGAGAAGTGAAGTAACTTGAACAAAGTCACAAAACCAATATTATGTGATTGAAAATTGGAAATGTATCTAAGTCACACTTTAAATTGTAATTGCCAATGTGGAGTAACTACACCGAGTCTAGAATAAGAGTTTAAAATGTGAGGTCTGTGAACTTTTTTTGTTTTTAAATATTTTGATAACTGTATTTCTATATACTTTCCTTTGTAATTCTGTATGTTTGATTTTGTGTGCTTAAAAGCTCACAAAAGAGGGGCAGCTAGATGGCACAGTGGATAGAGCACCGGCCCTGGAGTCAGGAGTACCTGAGTGCAAATCTGGCCTCAGACACTTGACACTTAACTAGCTGTGTGACCCTGGGCAAGTCACTTAACCCCAATTGCCTCACTAAAACAAACCAAAAAAAACAAAACACACACACACACACACACACACAAGGAGAGGAGAGTCAATAGGCTTCATCAACTGCCAAAGATATCTATGACACAAAAAATGTTAAGAACCCCTGGAAAAGTAACTGGAAGATCCCAACATTCTTTTCTTTAATCTGTCAGCACAGGATTTTTCATTTGTTGAGAATTCCTTTAACAAAGAATAACCACCAAACTATGAGGTGACCAAGTGAAGGTACATTCCTTTAGCTTGGATACAAATGATTTTCTTTCAATAGTAAAATGCCTCTTGTTACACATATACCAATCCTGTATTGTTGTTAATTACAGAACACTACCATCTCCAAGAAAGCCATGT
This sequence comes from Dromiciops gliroides, assembly GCF_019393635.1. NCBI lineage: Eukaryota > Metazoa > Chordata > Mammalia > Microbiotheria > Microbiotheriidae > Dromiciops > Dromiciops gliroides. Next base: position 566,761,117 of record NC_057861.1, on the reverse strand, counting down.
TGCAGGTGACCCAATATGCAAAGGAAAAATGGACACAAATAAGCAAGCCTACTTCTAATCTCATTTGTCGTTGTTCAGTCGTTTCTGTTGTGTCGGACTCTTTTGTGACTCCATTTGAGATACTGGAGTGGTTTGATATTTCCTTCTCTAGCTTATTTTACAGATGAGAAAACTGAGTCAAATGGAGTTAAGTGACTTGCCCAGGGTCACAAAGCTATTCCATATCCGAGGTCAGATTTGAACTCAGTAAGATGAGTTTTTCTGAATCCACTGTGCCACTTAGGTGTCCATTTCTAACCATGACCTAAGTACCTTCCTGTACCCAATAGCTAACCCAAATTTGGAGCCAAATCTCTGGTACATTTAAATTAAACAAAGAGGGGGAAAGGGGACCATGCTCATTATAGTTAACCTGTCATTCTTTTTACTCATACTTTGTTTTCCTAACTTCAAGTCACCCAAAGCTTTGCTGTTTGGCCCCTCCTATATGGCAGATAAAATATATCAAATGTTAGCACAGCAAGAGGTTTGGCTTGTGGTCACTCGTTACCTCTATAATCTCTTTACGTCATATGGAACAGCCTTAATTGGTCACTGGAGAAAAGTCCTAATGCTATAGAAAATAGATTTGGTGTTACATTCACAAAGTGAACATAGTACTAGCTTAATGCCAGTTTCAGTGTAAAATCAAGAAATTCAGTAGAATTGTAGGCCCACAGCATTTCTCCTGCCCTTTGTGACAGAGGTTGAAAACTCTGAAAACAGAGTTGTTGTTTGTTGATTTCCTCCCTGAGGAGCCTAGAGATAAGATAGATGATGGCTACCTTTAGTACCATAGTGCAGAAAATGGAATCTATGGAAGGTATGCTGGATTTAGAGTCATAGGCCCTGGGTTCAAATATTGGCTTTGTCACTTAATACCTGTGTGATGTTGGGAAAGTCACTTAACCTTCTCTGGGTTTTAATTTCTTCTTCTGTAAGAAACGAAAGGAAGAAAAAGAAACATTCATGAAGTACCTAATAATATGGGTCAGGCACTGCACTAAACACTTTACAAATATTATCTCATTTGATCCCCAAGAGGTAAGATGTAGGAAACTGAGGCAAACAGTGGTTAAGTGACTTGCCCAGAGTCACACAGCAGATGCAGCATTTGAAGTTGAACTTGAACTCAGGTCTTCTTGACTCCAGACATAGCCCTCCAGCTCCTGCACCGCCTTGTTGCCACTGTAAAATGACTTTTAAGGTTCTTTCTGGCTCTAAGTTTATGTTCTTATGATAAAACTGAAATTCAAAAAGGAGAACCTAATATTGTATACCAAGTACATGATGTCAACCCCATAAAAATTAGTCTCTTGAAGGTAGGGATTCTTTTCACATATAGCAAGTACTTAATAAATGCTTCACAAATGACTGAGTTCCTTTAATTGCCCTTACAATTTGCCTTCTTTTTAAGGAGACACCACACATATTTCATTTGCTTTATTTATGATCCTCCAATAGGGAGTGGCATCCTCTTCATTAAGGAATTGTCTAACAAATAAAAATTCTTTATGAGGACCATAATATTTTATGTCACTCTAGAAGCAAACTACTGTAGAAATGTTTCCACAAGAGTGCTAGTTTAGTACAAAGGGATATAAAGGGACAATAAAAATAATCAACTCTTAATTATCTAAGCATTAACATGGATAAATCAAAATAGGGTTAAGAAGCTACCATTGAGCAAAAGTGCCTTCCTCATCCAATAGGTAGCTTTTTGTTGCCATTGTCATTAGCCAAGGACAGATGTGGATAACATGTTCCCTAAACTGGGCAGCAATAGCTGGGTTGATGATGCATTTCTATCATATGACCTCTGAGAAAGAGTACAGAGAAGGAACTGAAATACTTGGGTTAAGAAACCAACTTCACAAGAACAAGATGAGAGAGGTGTGGCTAAACAGCAATATCTGAAAAAGAGACACTGTGGATAGGCATCATAGGAAAGTGGCTAGAGAGCTGGTCTCCCAGCCAGAAAGACCTTGGTCTGAGTCCTATTGAAAACATTGGTTGTGTGTCCTGCTTAAGTCATCTATCCTCCAACCTCCCCCCACCCCAGCAATGCTATAACAACAATTCTTCCATCTAGTGACATTGGCTGTTCCACGAACAAGTCACTTCACCTCTCAGCTCTGGGCATTTTTACATGTCCACAATGTTCTCCCTCATCCTGCCTACTGACTTCCTTTAATTCCCAACTAAAATCCTACAGGAAGCCTTTCCCAACCTCTCTTAATTCTAGTGCCTTCCCTTTATTAATTATTTCCTTTTTATCCTGAATATAGCTTGTTTGTACATATATTTTTCCTTCTTTTTTCACTCACATTTGATTGTGAGCTCCTTGAGGGCATACCCAGTGCTTAGCACAGTGCCTGGAACAGAGGAAGTGATTAATAGATGTTTACTGGCTGTTGATGAGTGAGTTGTGCAGTGTCCATACAGATGAAATGATAACTCTTTCAAAGTATCAGAGTAATTATCTGTCCCTATATGTATTCAGGAAAAGGAGGAATAATCTTTTCTGTCTAGTGTGTGATCCATGTTATCCATGATCTAGAAGGTTAATTTTATATAGTTTAAATTTTAGAAATATAAATCTTACCATTTCTACCCTTTCCCTAGTCACAAATTGGTCACACTGGGAAATGGTTACTTCCATAACTGTGCCTGGAAAAGAAATCTTGCAAAAGATCCTTCTTTCACAATGACTTTAAATGTGGGCATTTTCTCCTTAAATTTAATTCCTCTCACATAGCATCTGAAGGTGTAAACTTCAAAACCACTACCAGAGCAAGACAGTAGACATTATTCTTTCCCAGCTCAAACACATTTTAGTGGGGGCCGAGTGTTTGTTTTGCAGCTTTCAGATATAATGTTTGGTGATATGTCTGACAGTAAGAAAACCAATTGTGTGTGTCACACTGTGAAGTGATTAAGTTTTGGCCTGCAAGGGTGGGGCTGTTTTTGATTCACTAGGAATGCATTTTCTCACTCCTGAATTTTCACAAAACAATGCACTTTAGTTCACATTACAACTCCTTTCATCTAATAGCTACTTATTAGAGTCAAGCTACATATTTGTAAGATATTGCTAAAAGTCACATAGGGAAGGCAAGGCATTAATCGATCATGTGTTGCCTAAAGCACTCTTTTTACAATACATGGTAATTCTTAGAAAAGAGGAAATATCTCAAAATTGCCCAAGAGACTCCAACAGGATTTAGCACTCCCTTCTAATAAGCAAATTTGTGAGGCCAACTATTATAGGATATTTGACTGGCGAAGACTCCTATGGTTGGTGGGATTAGGTTTGTTATAAAACTACTCCTCTTTCCTCAACTAAGTTAGGGAAAAGACTCCAGACCCAGCTTGAATCTAATCATCCTTTCTTTTCTGGCTTTATACTTTCCTTGTTCTCATGATAAGATGGTTTAAAGTTGAAAGCCATGAGGAGAAATAATGATAATGCCATTAATAGAACAAATCACTTCCTACTGAAAAACCACTCCATTATATTCAGGCTATTTAAAAAAAGGTAGTTTATATTAGAGATGGCAAGGCTGTTTTGCCTTTGTGGCTGACATGGACTATAAAAAACAGGCAGGAGCTGTGTTGTCACCTTCACAAAAGCTGACGGGGATAATGAGAGATGCTCATTATAACAATTAGAACAGGCTGTTTGAAAATAGCCAAGCTATTCCACCAGCCTTTGTTTCTCTTTCCTCCTGAGTACTCTCAGCTATGAAATGGAAAATATTGTTCAGGGGCTGAAAAAGAGTCACAGTCAAATCAACACGTTTCTAACTAAATTTGAAAAGCCAAATTTGCATTGTTAGCCTGATAGTTCGTTTTAAGCAAAAACAGCTGGAGTAGGAGCCTCTTTCCCCTGAAAGCATGTTCTGGAGAAAGCATGAATGGAGTGAGGGGGATGTACAAAACTGGTAAGGATAAAAACCAGTAAGCAGTATATCTTTTTTTAAGTCCTCCTGTCACTAAATATTCAGAAATAAAGACAAAGAAATATAGTTCTTGTGGGCAAATGAAACAGAGGTGCAAATTAGAATCACACCTCCCAGCCTCATTTTGGTATCACTTTTTGTCTAGATAAACAACACTTAGTCTCACTTTCTTACACATGGCAAGTAGCCACTGTTAACACTTGCATTAGAGATCAGTCACAACAAATTATAGTTAAGTTCCATCCTGCACCCAAAGCAGCAGCTGGGCCACAAGGAGTGTGCTCAGCCAAGCTTAGGCTGCATTACCAATTTTGATATGAAAAGCAATTCTGCTGAAAAGGTTCCCATGCCTCAGCCATGTGAAGTGGTTAAAATTCTAATGCTTTAAGTACTATCTTAATATTTCTGTGTATGGTAGCTTATTATTCTCTGTAGAGCACAGTGGGGGGCAGCTGCTTGTAAAAAGGGAGGTTTTAATCATGAATCATTTTCAAGAACATACAAAATCAGTGGCACTCAACTGTGAGAGCTTTATTATAATATCAAACTGCCTTTGTGGATTAAAAACACAAAAACATTTGATTTCAATATGCTTATACTATGCTAGTTTTCAGAATGCTGGAAAAAAATCTATGTCCAATTTCTGTCCATTTTAGCTGGGGGTGGGGGTTGGGGGCTGGGGAAGAGAAAAGGCAAAAGAGAAATTTAGATTGAATTTATTCTCAAAGATTTACTATAATCTGAAGGTAGACAGCTGAAAAATTTCCTTATTACACTTCTAAGTTGGAGGTTATCTAATTATTCAAGGGATTAACAGATAAATGGGACATCATTTATTAATTATGTGTCATGTGCTATGTTAAATGGTGGGGATAAAAAAATCAAAAGTGAGACAGTTTGTATCAAGGAGCTTAAATTTGAATAGGGGGAGAGACATTATATGGTGGACTTGCCCAAGAAGAGTTCTGGTTTGCAGAGTCACATGATGCTGAAAAAATCCCTTTAGGAAAGTGAACTGGCATATATTTTCCAGGAAAAAGGGTGGTATTGATTTATTTCAGAAAACCCATAGTACTCCCCTTCCCCCCACTACTCTTCTCCATGTGTTTACCTCTTTCTTAGAATACAAGATCCTTGGGGGTAAGGACTCGGCTTTTATCCCCACAGCTTAGCACATAAAAAGTGCTTAATAAATGCATTTTAATTCATTCAATAACACTCTCCACATGTAATGACACTAAAGAGGCACAGATAGAGAATGGGCCTCAAAGCCATTATGACTTGGGTTTAAGGTCTTACCTCTGACACATATGGGGCACTTCATCCTCCCAGTACTCTGGCAATCCTCTAAAGATCACACAAAGCAGCAAAGGCACCCACCTTCTGTAGGAGGTGGTGTTTCCTCACCTGGGAGTTCTCTAAACAAATGAAATCCTATCCAAGGCCTATAGCGGTACTAGCAGTAGTACTAATCATGACAAATATTAGTATTATGGCAAATAACAATTACTACTACAAAACTGACATTCATCGTATAGAACTTTAAGGTTTGCAAAGTGTTTCATGAGTATCTCATTTGATTCTCTCAACCACCTTGAGATTTTATCCCCATTTCATACACAAAGAACCTGAAGCTAAGAGAGGCTTGCCCATGGATACGTGGTTTAAGGGTCAGATGAAGGATTTGAATTTGGGTCTCTTCTGATTCCTTCTCTAGGGCTCTTTCTGTTTTATGTCAAATTTAACATGATTTGCCCTTAGGGTAGTTTGGGGATTTTATCCAATACACCTATAAACACAGCTTTCAGAGGGATCACAATCACCATTTCCTATAGAGAAGCAGGTAATTTTCCCAGGGAAGACAAAACATATTTCAGAAGTTTTATGTTTTCTGTGTTTAGCAAACAAAAATCTGATTGGTATGATTGGAGAAATGCCTAAATACTCAGTAAGATGTGACTGGATTGGTAATAGGTTGTACATTCCTCTGTTTTCAGTTGATAAACTTTAGGTATCTGCTGGCTCTTACTGGGGTGGGGGGAGAGAGACAGAGAGAGACAGGGAGAGAGACAGAGACAGAGAGACAGACACAGAAACAGAGATAGAGAGACTGGAGGGAAAAAGAAGAGGGAAGGCATTACTTTATTGTCATCATCTGAAATTTGCTTGATTCATCCATCCAAGGTCACCTACGCCAGGTGATTTCATTCCAAAAGCCAATAAGAAGCCATAAGTCTCCCTTCTCTGCTTACTCTTCCAAAGATTTAAACTAGCTTAAAAATACATTTTGGTAGGCCTATATGAACATCTTTCCACAAGGGCAAAAGAATATTTAGTTCATTGTGGATCCACAGAAAATAGGTTCAAGAGGCTTAAAGAGCCACAAATTTGAGTCACCAGTTTAGGGAAGGACCTGATTGAAATGTGGCCACATAACTGACTGGTTGGTACTATTGCTCTCCACTTCTTTGCCCAATATCGCAGTTCTTCCTAGATAAAGCTAATCTCTGACCTTTGAGTCAGAGGTGATCAAACTCAGTGTGGGTAGTATTCCATGGCTTAAACAAAAGGGATGTAACAGCTCCCCTTTTCTGCCTCCATTACTATGGAGAGTTGTGGTGGAGTGCTTTCTGACATCCTTATCATCATCTCATTCTAAAATAGCAAACTCTGCATTGCCTAGGCCACAAAGAGGCCATATTAGTAGGCTGTTGTTAGAAGCAGCTGGTAGAGTAATAATAGCCCCTACCTCCTAGGATTGTTGTGAGGATCAAATAAAGATATTTGTAAAAGTGCTTGGTTGTTATGTACCTGGCACATAGTAGGTACTATAAAATGCTTATTCCCTTGCTCCTTCCCTTCTCTGCTGGAAATAAAAAAAGAAGCTAAAGCACAGTCTTTGTAGCTTATACTGGATAGTCACCTATTGTCTCATTTGTTGGTTAACTTGTAAGCAATATCTTGGTGCTATGAAAGCAGTGGACCAGGAACACTGGGTTCTTGTGGGATCTTAGGCAAATCACCTAACCTTGGTAGGCCACAACTTACTCATCATGAAAGTAGATAACTTTTCAGTTTCATTCCAACTCTAACATTCTATGGTTTCATAATACAAATATTTGGGAAAGAGTACCCACTGAAATGACAACAATAATAACTATATGACTACTACTAATGACTAACATCTAACATTTACCGTGCTAAGGGCTTTACAATTATCTCATTTGGTCCTAACAACCCTGCAAAGTAGGTAGGCAGTATTATCCCCATTTTACAGATGAGCAAACTGAGGCAAATAAAAATTAAGTGACTTGGCCAGGGTCACTTAGCTAAGTGTCTGAGACTGATTTTGTTGTTGGTTTTTTGTTTGTTTTTTGGTGAGGCAATTGGGGTTAAGTGACCTGCCCAGGGTCACACAGCTAGTAAGTGTCAAGTGTCTGAGGCCAGATTTGAACTCAGGTCCTCCTGAATCCAGGGCCAGTGCTCTATCCACTGCGCCAACTAGCTGCCCCCTGAGACTGAACTTGAACTCAGGTCTTTCTGACTCTAGGCCTAGAGCTCTGTGTCATCTAGGTACTAATAACTATATTCTCAAACAAACTTCATACAAATCAGTTAGTCCATAAATCAAGTGTCAGTGGCACCTGTTGGTACAGTGCACACAGCATGAGCCCTATAGTCAGGTAGACCTGAATTCAAACTCAGCCTTGGCACTTACTGTGTGACCCTGGGCAAGTCACTTAACCTGTCTGCCTTGGTTTCTTCATCTGCAAAATAGAGATAATAATAGCATCTGGCTGCCAGAGTTGTTGTGAGGATCAAATGAGATATTTGTATAATATTTTACAGACCTTAAAGAAATACATAAGTGTGAACTATTGTTATCATAATTAGTCCTACCAGAGTTATAGAGGAATATCAGCTAACGTAAATTCAATATCAATTACAACACAACAAATTAATATTCTTGTATACATTCATACATCCCTAACTTCCCAATACTTCTTTTTTTCTCCCTAAATTTGAAAAGAAAAAAAAATTGGCGTTTTATGTTTGTTTGTTTTATTTACTCCTACATAAATTTTCATGTTCCACTTTTATTTTTTTCTGCATTGAGACACCAACCATGATTGCTATCAGAGTCTCTTTGGGAACTTGAGGAACATCAATCAGATTCACAGTTGGAAGAAGAGATGAGAGTGCAGCAATTGCTGGCTTAAAGCACTGTTTTTTCATAACATATTTCTTCCATTAGAGGACATTTTTTCACAAGGCAAAGTGTGCTCTGTCCATGCCACAGCAAACAATCCCACTCCCAACTGGCTGGAGTGAGAGAAGGGGTCAAAGAAGCCCGTAGCTGCTCCTCTAACTCCATCCACTTGCCTTCTCTCCTTACTTCTCTAATTTCTCTTTATCTTATGTAGGGCCTTTAGCACTGAGCTCTGCCTGGAGTAAAGTGTATTATCTGCCACAGAATATGCTCAGCCAGGGGATTAAGTGAATGGTAGTTTCTGTGAGCATATGAGGTTTTAATACACCCTTCAACCCTATGGGGAGATGTTAGCAGTGAGCTGCCACTGCTGCTCCTTTTCCTCCTTGGATCATAGATTTTTAACTCTCAAACTTAAAACTTGAAAAGACATTCTAAATGTAAACACTAGCTTTCAATCCTTTTAAAAATTACTTTAAACTCTTCCTGTAGGCTTCTTGATCGCAAAGGTATATTCTCTTCATTATAATTTTCTGTTTAAAAATTTTCCCCCTAAATTGAGGATAGCAAGGGCAATTGACCAGAACCCCAAAGCTTCCAAAATCTTCTATCCTTTTCTCATTTTAGAACCAAAATATTGGGGGAGGGAGTTATGCAAGAGAATATAATAGTTTCACTGATTAATTGTTCATATTCCACTGTGTCAACAACATTGTATAAATTTATTATTCTTATTTACATTTATTATTCTAGCAAGTTGTTATTCTAGTTGGGAAGATGTAAGATGTACCTCTAATAGCTCAATGAGGAAGCAAGAACAAGCAATGACATCATCACCATGAGGACATCAATTCCAGATGTATTTTGACTTATCTCATGTATACTATCTTTGTTCAGTTGATGCTCTTGTGGCAATAATGAGAAAGGGGGAAAAGTAACAAATAATTATATCACTATATATTATTAGACCTTAACCCATAAAGGTTCTAATACTCAGGAACCTTATTTTCTAAGCTTGAGAACAAAAGTATTGATAGGAGGCACAGAAGTGATCAAGCAAACAACAACCAAACATGGGCAACATGACTGCAAATCTTTTCAGGGGGTTCTGGCTTGGGAAGCATAATTGCATAATTCAAAGAGTATTAGATTGGGGGCAGCTAGATAGCGCAGTGGATAGAGCACCAGCCCTGGAGTCAGGAGTACCTGAGTTCAAGTCCGACCTCAGACACTTAAGACTTACTAGCTGTGTGACCCTGGGCAAGTCACTTAACCCCAATTGCCTCACTAAAAAAAAACACAAGAAAAAAACAAAGAGTATTAGATTGTGAGCCCAGAGACATGGGTCCTAGTCTTACCAGTAACTAGGCAAGATTGTCATATGGTGGAAAGACTGTTGGATTTGGACAAAAATACCTTAGTTCAAATCACAACTCTGTAACTACCTTCGTGAACTTGGGTAAGTTATTTAACCCTCTTTGGGCTTCAGTTCCTCATCTGAAAATTGAGGGAGTTGAGAGAGAAGAACTTTAGGGTTGCTTACCAATTCTAAATCTATTGTTGCATGAATATTAAATAGTCCCTTACACATTTACTCCCTGTCTCCCACTCCCTCTGTTTCCCCTCTCACTCTCTCTACCTGTAAAGAGTGGGGTTTGGACAGGATGAACTCGAAGCTTAGTTTCAGGTCTGTACTGTGAAGGGCCATAGCAATAGAATACTGTATGAAAGCCACTAGAATGGCCAAAGGAGGTTTACATCAGCAGATAAGGCTCTACTTGGAATATTATATAACTAGAGTTTAACATCAAGGTACCATGTCTCTATATGTGGCACCATACAATGTTCTCTGCTAGAGACACTTGTTAAATCATAATGAAATCAGGTGCTGCAAAAACTAAAAATCCTTATTAAAACCACTGAGAACAAAAAAGTAGGCATAAAAAAACTCTATAGGTCTAAGGTTAAACTATGGACATCGTCTCGTCTCCTGAAACACAGGACCCACACCCCCAATCCCCACATGCACTTAATTCCTATGGTCTTTACAGATGGAACTTCCACCAGCCATTCTAACACAAACCCCAGCTCAGAAGCAAAAAATTAAAAAAAAATACTTCAGTCCTGGTTATTTCATTATCATAATGAGAGCCCTGGAACTTTAAGCTAGTTTGGGGCACAAAGATAATCAAGCCTACATGTGAAAACACTATATGGGAAGATCTCCAGGTGGCAGTCCTGCAGATCTGAACAGATGCCTATTTTCCTTGTGCCCATGAGACAGATGATCCTCAGAGAGGGGTAGAGCGCCTAATCCATCAGAGTGAAGCCTGTGTGCTGGACTAATTTTGGAAACATGTCCCTGATCCATCTGAGAAATGAGGATTCCTTAGGATTACCTTTGCTATTCAAGGTAGTTCAACTGGCAAGGAGGAATTCCTGTGTTATAGAGAAAACTCCAGATATTGACATGTTAACATGTCACTAAAAGATCCCATGTTTCATCCTTAAGTACCAATGCAATTAGGGGTGAACTACAGGGACTGAGATTACTAAATGGGAGAGTGGATGAAAACATGTCCCTCCTCAACTAGTAGAGAACATTGTATGGTGCCACATATAGAGACATGGTACCTTGATGTTAAACTCTAGTTATATAATATTCCAAGTAGAGCCTTATCTGCTGATGGTAAACCTCCTTTGGCCATTCTAGTGGCTTTCATACAGTATTCTATTGCTATGGCCCTTCACAATACAGACCTGAAACTAAGCTTATTTTTTTCCCCCTTCGTGACAAAAACATCAAGCAAGGTGTTTGTTACCATTGTTGTATTGGCAGTAAATTACAGTAACATAATTATAAAAATAAAACAACAAAGATTAATATTTCTAAAGTATTTCTTGAATTCCATTTAAAATACTGTAGTTCTTTTGGCTTTAACTCTATGAGATAGGTAAGTAAAATATTATTAGTACAGATGAGAAAACTGAGGTTCAGAAAGGCTTTTCCAAGGCCACAGATCTAGTAGACAGCAGAGCCAAGACTCCAAGTCTTCTGAGACTTTAAAACCAGTGTTTATTCCACTATGTTACTCCCCCTAAAAAGAGAAGACAAAAGAAAAAAAAAGTTTGCATTTTATAGCAAAATGAATAACTGAATGAACAGAGAAGTCTATGGTCCTACACTCTTAGGACTGTCTTCTACCATGCAATTCTGTCATGCTTAAGGGTTTAAATCAGATCTAGTTAGAATTGGCTGTTGAAACACTTCATCAAGTTTACTGACGTGCTATAATTAATTATAATTCCATGTTCTTTATGGTGAGTAGGTCTTCCTGGTTAATTTTTAGATTTCTTCCCCCTCCCCAACCCTCTTGCTAATGGGCTCCTTGATATCATCACCTCACCAGTGATGTGACAGATGCTATGGCAGACTCTTCATTGGAAAATCCTGTGTAAGAGATTATCTCCTTAGACTGTAGAGGACACTTCCACTGATCAACCACACCACCACTAGGGGTGGTAGAAGCTACATGTGATTGTACCCCTAACTGAGCTGCAGTATCCTCCCCTATGCTATGCTTGACTGCATCAATAAAACCATTCTAAACTCTACTTTAAAATTGCATGATCATAACAATAGCTAAACCACTTTTGCATATTATCTTATTTGACCACTGTAACAGCCCCAAGAAGTCAGTGATACAAATATGACTGCTACTTTTAGGGATGAAAAACTGAAGCTCAAGGCCACATAACATATACATAGCAGAGTAAGGTCTCAGCCTCAGGTCTTCAGAAGTCTAGTCCAATAATTAACTTTCTTTTCTTTTTACCCCCTGATATATTTGCCTTCCATACCAGGAGTTGGTGTGGAAGGGAAATAAGAGAGAAGGGGAAAAATTATGTGAACATATGTGCTCTATGGCCTACCACCCTTCTAACATTCCAGATATGCTGAAAAAAAAGAGTTGTACCATTTTTCAATAATTTTTGAGACTTATTTTATTCATTCATTCATTCATTCATTCATTCATTCATTCATTCATTCATTTATTTATTTATTTATTTTTAGTGAGGCAATTGGGGCTAAGTGACTTGCCCAGGGTCACACAGCTAGCAAGTGTTAAGTGTCTGAGGCCGGATCTGAACCCAGGTACTCCGGACTCCAGGGCCGGTGCTCTATCCACTGCACCACCCAGCTGCCCCAGACTCTTAGTTTATTAAAGAGAGTAATTCACTTAGAATTATACATTAACTATAGCACAATCAACTTAAACTTTCCCTCTCTGAGACTCAGTTCCCACTGTAATATGAGTTTTGGACTTCTGGCTCTAAATTCTATAGAACTCATGTATTCTGGACCTTCTGATATATTTTTTCTTTCCCTCAGCAATTCTTCTGTGTTTAAAGCAAAGGATTTCTTTTAGGTAAGTTACCATTACATATGATCATGACAGAGATGGCAAGAGAGGGAGGATTTGTGCATAAATTAAAAGTAGAACATTCTGGCTTTCCTTTCAAGGAAAATAACTGCTGTGTAACTTTGAGTTGAATCAGTCTTCTTTTCTAAAGCTTAGAGAAGAAACCTCAAAGATTAATGAAGGTCAATTGAAGGAGTAGCATGGCCTCTCTCAGCTGACTGGGAAAATAACAACGTACAACCCCCAGGTTATTGTTCCCATCCCCTCACAAGGTAGAAAATAAATGGAGAACCACCAGCCTTGTACTGGCAACCTAAAAGTGGGAAGGAAAGAAAAATTAAGGAGAGAAAGAGGGGAAGAGACAGCTTAGAGTTAGAGGTGTACAGAGGGTGAGAACTAATTCCTTAGACTCTCCTCATACACCAGAAGCTCTAAAAATCCAATCTTTTATCTGCTCTGAAGGTTCTACTTATAGAAATCTCTATAAGCGGGTGAACAACCCAGCTGCTATTTCAAACCAGATATAAAATTGTCGGGGGAAAGTATTATTCGAGAAATCATTCTCCCCACCCTAGATTTTCCTCCTCAAAACATTTCATGTGCTCAGAGGAAGGATAGTTATAGAATAGGGGAAATATGAGTAAACACTGTACCATAATGGATACAACTTGGGAATTACTGGGTTTTTTTTTTTTAAAGCAAGAGTACTATTGCTTTGAATTTTTACAGGGATTAAGAGGTTCAAACCTTTTGGTGGGGTGATTTATGACCCTGATGAACACCCTTGGAGTTACCTTTTGTCAGAAGTCTGAAAGGAAGGCACTGTCTGCAAAAATAGCTTCCTATTTTTATGTTCAATGGTTCCAAAGTATAGGTAGTTTTGTCAGTTTCATCATTCTCCACTAGGGCAGACCAGAACACCTCTGTAAATGGTTTTCATGAGTTCCTACAGCTAGGAAAAAAATTTTCAGGCACTGGTTAACCTTCTGATGATAAGCCTTTCCACACTTAACTAGGTATCATAGTACTTTTTAGAGGTAATGCTCTATTGCTATAAGACTTTATGAATCCAGGGTCATCTTTATATTTCAGCAAGGGATCCATTAAGAAAGGCTATGAAAATATTTAAACTGTTAAAAATAGCATATCAATTGTTTCTTAAATGCTCATTAAATATTAAATACCCAACATTTGTGCTTAGTGCTATAGGAAAAATGAGACATGAGTTTTAAAGTGTGTGTGTGTGTGTGTGTGTGTGTGTGTGTGTGTGTGTGTGTGTGTGTGTGTGTGTGTGTATATATATGCACTCATACATCAGTTAGGGAAAGATTCTACTAATTCCATTATGGAAAATAAAGCTCTGTCCATTAAAATTTAGGTTTTTTTTTCTTTTTTTGAAAATTTAGTTTTAAGAATTATCTAGCTGGCTAATTTTTAACTTTAACATTTTTCTAAAACATTCAAAATACATGATGTCCCTGAACATGTACAAAATGTAACAATACCTACAAATGTACAGATAAGTAATAAGACAAGCAACAGAGAAGTGGTGTTCAATGAAACCAGGCTGGGGAACAAGGAAAAAATAAAAGACAAAGGACTTTATAAAATCAATACCTTGAATTACAACTTGAAGCAAATGGGTATCTAGTACAGGCCCAAGTACACAGTTCCAATGAGTTTTAGCAGCTGTTGATCTAGTAAACCTCACCTCTGGGGAAAAGGAAGAGATCTTAAATTCCCCAAAAAGATATCAAGATTATCCTTACCACTCTCACCATGTACTTCTTTTCCTACTTCTGTTTCCCCCTCTCCTAGGCAGTTTGTCACATTCATCCGTGTTACCCTCACCAGGTACAGAGAGAATTAAGAACTATCAACATGAATAGTGTAACATTTTATGACAATCCAATTGCTTAAGTATAGCATAATGTTAAAATGGAAAGACTGGTGGAAAATGTTGATAGGGGAGAACAAGTAGGAAAGTGCATCCATCATCTTTCACTCAAATGTCAAATTGATCTTCCTAAAATGCAGGTCTGGCGATGTCAGTCACCCCACTGTTCAATAGATACCAGTGGCAACCTATTACCTCCAAGATCAAATATAAAATCCTCTGGCTTTTAAAAACCCTTTGTAACCTGGTCCCTTCCTACTTTTCCAGTATTCTTAAACTTTTTTCTCCTCCATGTACTCTGTGATCCAGTGATACTGTCCTCCTTGCTGTAACTCAAACAAAACATTCAATCTCCTAATTGTGCATTTTAACCAGTTGTCCCTCATGTCTAGAATTCTTTCTCTTCTCATCCCTCCCTAGAGGAGTTTCTGTGGCTTCCTTTAAGTCTTAGCTTAAGGTGAGCTGAAGTCTCACTTTCTGCAGGAAGCCTTTCCCAAACCCCTTTAATCATAGTATCTTCTCTCTGAGAATACCCAATTTATCTTCTATATATCTCCTTTGTGCACAGTTGTATGCATGTTGTCTCCCATATTAGAAAGTGAGTAAGCCAGAGTCAAGGGTATTCTCCATTACATGTGTCTCATCTCTGACACATACTTATGCACCCAGTGCCTCCAGGCAACTCAGAGTTTATAAAGTTTAAACAGTTTTCCCACTGGGAGATTCTTATACAATGAAAGCATGGCTGCTCTACCTTCCCTCTCAATTTAGTCCCTCCCCCAATTTATGATCTCTTTTTTATAAATAAATCAACTGAAGCCAAGGTCAAACAATTTGTGAGCATCAGAGTTGGGATTCAAGCATAGGTCTTGTGATTCCCTAATCTAGTGCTCTTTCAGTACTTTCTTTGTATTTTGATTTGTTCAGAGGAAATGAAAACATAGAAGGACTTATGGGGAGCAAGGCATCCGTATCAATTTACTGGGTTATAAGCTCTTGGTCAATTAAGGCCAAGGGTGCACTTTGCTAAGGGCTCTTGTGGGATCACTTTAAATTCCCTGGCATAAAGTCTCCCTGACCAGGAAAAATTATCAGTAGATTTTCCAACACCATCATTTATAGTGACAATAGTCATAAGTTAGGATTTAGGTGCAGAGAATAAAAAGGTAAGCTTTATGTGATGCCAGTTAATTTCATACTACCCAGTTATCAATATTTGCACTACACAGATATTTTGAAGACATTTAGTCTTTAGATATAAATTAGCAACTCCTTCACGACTCAGAGGGTTCCATGAGTTCCTTTAGCTTAAAAACTTATCATCGGGGGCAGCTAGGTGGCGCAGTAGATAGAGCACCGGCCCTGGATTCAGGAGTACCTGAGTTCAAATCCGGCCTCAGAAACTTAACACTTACTAGCTGTGTGACCCTGGGCAAGTCACTTAACCCCAATTGCCTCACTAAAAAAAATTAAAAAAAAAAAAACAAAAAAAACCAAAAAAAACATATCATCGGGTAATATATCATCACCTGCCTTCTAGCAATGGGCTTTTCCAAAGTTATCTGGACTGGTTAACTAGCTGAGCCCACTACTAGGCCACTTCTCCAAATATGTCCATCTTGGAAGAACTCAGCAAAATTTGCAGCCCACTGGCATTACCTTTGAAAACCCAAGTGACTCCTCTATGCCACAGTAAGGAAGAAGACTTTAAGAAACATCCTGAGTACCCCCACAATAGTCAAGGGCAAAGCAAGTGTACCGTAAGATTTCAAATTTGGCATTTTCTGCAAAAGAAAATTATAATTTAATTCTTGCCTTAACAATCTGTAGCAGGCCAGGATGACTTCAATCCCCGATTCCACCCTGAAGACTAACCTGCATTTGATATTGCCCAACCGAGAAAGGACCCAGGAGCATTCATTTCCTCAAGGCCACTATAGGCCATGTGGTCATGACAGTACACCTGACAAAGTACATATGTAGAAACTGTTCCGGCTGACCTTCTACTAAGTGCTTTCGTATGCAAATAAAACAGCAATGACTCGTGAAGTGTTCCCATTTAGATTTTATCCCCTTCTTGTTTCAAATTTCTGTTTATCAGGATTAAAAGGCACATTGGTTATGAACCTCATTTGCCAGGAGGCTGGTCATTTTTCATCATTAGGTACAGGGGTGGCTCTGAGTTTCGTTCAACCATCTGTTCTCCCTTAGAAGCCCGAGGGAATCACAGCAGGACCAGGGAGAGCTTTCCAACCCTTGTAAACACATTAAGACAGGGACTTACAAAAAAGTTACTGAGCTGGTATTGAACAGATAGAATGGCAAAGAAAAGGGGTGGAATATACATATATGGCTCACAGGCATACCCTATGGTTTCACTGAGTCACAACTTCAAAGCAAAATAACTTTCCCTGTGCCTTTATAGTTTTGCCACAAAAAGAAACATCTGGAAAGATCACTAAATATCTAGGCATAGGTCTCCTCAAACTGGAAATTACTTTCCAAACTTCCCTTCCATGATAATACTAAAAATTACCTTCCATAAAAGAAATTACCTCCTGTGAGAGAAGGAAATTATACCGATTAAAACTACAATACAATGTGAAAGCAGATGATGTGTGCAGAAGCCAAGATGAGAGCAAGGGTACAAAGGGTTTATGGTTTTCCAACCCACCAACCTTTCCACCAGCATAATCGGAACATTAAAGAGGAATGACTGTCCAGCTGGTGCAAAAGCAGACTTCAATTTCTTCTTTGAAAAATTAAATTTGGGAATTATGGGTATTTAGTACAAGCATAGCAGAATTTCCCCCATAGTGTGTTTCATTCTTTTTTTTTTATTATTATTATTTTTATTTTTGCGGGGCAATGGGGGTTAAGTGACTTGCCCAGGGTCACACAGCTAGTAAGTGTCAAGTGTCTGAGGCTGGATTTGAACTCAGGTACTCCTGAATCCAAGGCCGGTGCTTTATCCACTGTGCCACCTAGCTACCCCCCCAGTGTGTTTCATTCTAACACAGATTTTATTACAAGCACCATATCTTATGTGGGGAAGGGATGTGGTAAAGAGAAGTCATGATGTATTTTATAGGCCTGTCCCTCGAAGGAAAAGGTCTTGTGATATCTAAGACAGATATCAATTGCAACCTCTTCAGCCTTTCTCATGAATTCATTTTCATGGATAACATAAAACTGGGGTGGGGGGAAGGAATGCTTTAGACTGATAGATCTAGGGCTGGGAGGAATCTCTGAGGTTATCTAGCCAAATCTCCTCATTTTACAGATGAGGCAACTGAGGCCTACTAAGGATAAATGACTTCCAAAGGTCACACTGGTCATGTCTTGAGAAGAGACCAAACCCAGATAGATCTTGTATCCAAATCCAGTGCTCTTTCCACTATACCACATTGCTTCTACTTTCTTCTCCTTCAACCAATGAATGATACAACCTTGATAGCACATTTGGGTGTGACAGCTTTCTCCTACCTAAAGTCACCAGATTCTCCAATAAATTCTAGACTATGTGGGCAGGAAGAGCCCTGGACAGACCAAATTAATCAATCTACTCCTCCCCTAACTCAGAGGAAAGCCACACATAAACCATCCTACACAAATGAAGTACCATTCTCTTTGTAAACAATTTGTAGGACTAACCTCAGAATAATACTTTCAGTAATAGGATATAACAAAAAATAATAACAGAGACAGAAGACCTGAGTTTAAATTTTCAGATCTAATGCTTATTATCTATGTGTGCCTAGGATTATCTTGTCTGAGCCTCAGTTTCAGCATTAATAAAATAGAGGTTGTGCTTGCAGGGCCTCCCATAGGAGTGTTGAATCATGATATAATGTGTGTTATTACTGTGGGTTGTATGAAGCCATCCTGCTTGCTAACTAACAATTTGTCCCATTCATTAAAAAAAGTCTACATACACAAATTAAAGAAGCATGTAATAAGTGCTTAAATTGCTAAAGGAATAGACTGGTACATCCATGCAGGTGCTCTAGCAAAGTTACTTTGATACAGTTTGGGTGGGAAGATGGAATGCTCAATGAGGGGACAGTCATCCCTGAGGTTCAAATAAATCCTAGCACAGTGCCTGACACATAGCAGATGTTTAATAAAGACAGCCACATTCCTATATATCTAAAAAGTACTTTTTTCCCAAGGATTTTTCACATTTTACTCCAGGGGAACCTGAACAAAGGCAAGTTATCCCTTCTTGGAATTGTAGCCCATTTCAAATAATGCTTTATTTCTATAAACCTTTGTACTTTTCGAAACTCTGAAATTGTTTTAGTACTTTAATTTTCCAATCATATATGATTATTGTGGATGACAGAAAAAATTTTAACAATAAAAAGGCAAAAGAAATTTGAATTACTTTTGACTTTCTTTAAGCACTGCCCCCCCACGTCTAATCACTTTATTTTCTTTGACTTATCTCCAAGTTCTCCTTTCTGAAGGCTACACCTGAATAAAATAAATAAAATGGTCTCAACAGTGTTGTGCATGATAGTTATATGCTGCTAGTCTTTCTTTTTCTAGCCATATTAGTATCATTTAAAAAAAACATTTACTACAAATAGCATTAATATAACACTTTGATATTTGCAAAATGATTTAGAAATATTACTTTTTTGTCTTATAACTTTGTGAACCTGCCTAGAGGCAGGTGGCACAGTAGACAGAATGGTAGTTCTGGAGTCAGGAAGGACTGAGTTAAAAATCTAGTCTCAGACACTTACTAGCTGTGTGACTTCGAACAAGTTACTCAGTTTCCTCATCTCTAAAATGGGGAAGATAATAGCACCAGGGTTGTTGTGAGGATTAAATGAGATATCTGTAAAGCTCTTAGCAGTATCTGTACCATAGTAGGTGCTAAAGAAAAGCTTGCTTCTTTCCTTCCTTGTGTCATAGGTACTCATCACCCCCATTCCACAGATGATGAAATTGAGGCTGAGTGAGAGGTTAAGTGATTCACCCAATGTCTAAGGCAAGACAAACTCTGGTCTTCTTGACTCCATATCTGCAATTCTTATCCACTGCACCTGCCTCCACAGGAAAGGGACTGTGCCAGATAATGGGGATACAAGATACCTGAACAGATATTGATATCAAAACTTTACAATCTAACATGGGGATGGGAAGCAGAGGTACTCAAATGACTACAAAACAAGGGAAAACGTGATGAGGGCAAGGGACAGGTCCAGGCAAAGCACTATGAGAAGTTTGAGAAGGGAGAGAGTACTTCCATTCAGGAAAGGAAAGAGGGGATTAAGAAAAGCTTCAAAAAGAATATGACACACGAGTGGGACCTTGAAGAAAGAGAGCAACTTTAATAGACAGATACTGACCTGTAAGAAAAATCTGCAATAGAACTTTGCTCATATTGGGGTGGGATGACTATAGTTGGAGAGAGTCCAGTTTTACTGGAATGTAGAATATGTCAAGGGGAGAAACTGGGGATAAAATCAAGTATAATAGATTGGAACCATGTTATAGAGGGCCTTGAATGATGAGGAATTTTATTCAGGAAGGTTTTTGAGGATGACAGTATGATCTGATTAGAATACAACATTAGGAACTTTATACCGGGAAGAATGTGAAAGATGAACTAAAATAGATTAGAGGCAGAAAGGGGAGTTAGGAAGGAAGCTAATGGTATGAAGGAGGTGAGATGAGGGCCCCAAAGAGGATGCTTCTGCAAACAAAAGGAAACGATGAGTTGTTATGAGAGCACAATAGAACATAAGCTTCTTGGGGCAGAGGCTTTCATTTTTGTCTTTGTGTCTCTAGCATTTTCTAGGTACTTAGCACATAGTAGGCACTTAATAAATGCTTAATGAATTGAATTAAAATATCACAGGGTTTTAAAAGTGATATCAAACTTATCCTTTGCCTAAAATAAAAAAGTTCAAACACCACCCTTTCACCTATACATGATGCAAATAGGTGGTGCAGTGGATAAAGTCAAGAGTTGGTTCAAATCTCACCTCAGACACTTACTAGTGTGACCACTGGCAAATCATTTAACCCCAACTGCCTTAGAAATCGCAGGCCATCTTCAGTCGTCCTGAGGAGTATCTTGCCACTGGAGAAAAGAGTGAGGCTGGTGACCTTTCAGAATTCTCCCTCACTTAAATCCAATTAACTGAAAGTCATGACATCCCCTCTTGATGTTATGGTCCTCTTTGAGGACAAAGCCCAAACATATATACACGTGTAGATGCTATCTCTTTCCTGTTCTCTCCACCCTGGAATATAAGGTCCTTGACGGCTATTGATTTTTATCACAACCCAGTCCCTAGCCTAATCTCTTGACACATAGTAGGGGCTTAAGAAATGCTTCCTCATGATTGAATACAGTATTGCAATGAGTGAGAACATTATTTTAATATGAACATGAGGTCACTGGGGACTCCAAATATCAACACATTCTTAAAGCCCTTTTTAAACTTTAATGAAAGTACAAGGGCAGGGATAGGGAAAGGGAATGTGTATTTATATAGCATCTGATATGTGCCAGGCACTGTGCTGAACACTTTAAAATCTTTACATCTCATTTGATCCCTACAACAATCCTGTGAGGTGGGAGCTATCATTATCGTCATTTTATAGTTGAGGAAGCTGAGGTGGTCATGGGTTAAGTGATTTGCCCAGGATTATTTAGCTATGTGAATTTGTGGTTGGATTTGAAGTCAGATCTTAGTGACCCAGAGCTCTATCCACTATGCCTCCTATCTACCTCTAACTACATAAAAGTGAGAGACTGTTACATTTCATAAGCAGAAATTTTTATAACAAAAAAATTAACTGAGTAAGCAAACAAAACTCCATTTTCCTAAAACTGAATCACATAAATCAGGAGCCTAAACGTGACCTGCCATTAAGACTGAAACTACTGAGTTTTTTTCTATTCTCAAGAAAAAATATAGATATTTAATAACTGTAAAGGTGAATCAACATTGGCTTATTGTTGGCTGAGGGGGACATTTAAAAAATTGGTCTTTTGGCATTGGTTAATTTCTCAATGTCACTGCCCTGGAGCTCACTGCTCAAGCTACATCCCTGACAAACTTTTCATTCTGACCAGATTACTTACATCCCCATTTTAAAACACCTACCTTTATATCACATAAGAAAGAAAACACATACTTCATGATTTAGAAGTCTCCAGAGTAAGTACTATGTTTTCCAAGCACTCTGATTGATAGATTTGTTTACTGGACAGCAGAGGTGCTAGAACTGTACAGAAGAATAAATGTGCCTTTAACTCAACACAGTAGGAATTACTGCTGCTGACCTCCATGGGGAAAGGTACAACTATATTAACTAGTGACTAGAAAAAGGAAACTAATGGTTAGCTTGTCAGTTGAGTGCTGATTTTTGTTGGGCAGGGAACGTAATAAGAAGACAACGTAGAATATCAGAACTGAAAAATGTCTGGGATAAAATTGTCAAAGACTCATAGGATTTCGAAGTTGGAAGGATCCATTGTGGGCATCTAGTAGAACCCATGCCTGAAAAATAATTCACTCTGTAATACCAAGTGTTTGCTTGAAGACCCTCCAGTGAAAGTGAACTCACTTCCTTCAAAGGCAACCCATTTCATTCTGAAATAATACTAACTGTTCCGAAGCTTTTCTTTATGTTGAACATAAAGTTTTCCTCTTTTGAATTTCCTTTGCTTTGAGTTCTGTTATTTTGCATAACAAGTTGAATCTTTCTTCCATATGACTTTTCAAATATACAGATAGCTATAATATGGCCCCTTGTCCCAAGTGATTTTTTCTCCATTTTAAACACCAATTATACGGCATGATCTTCATCATCCTGATTCTTTCCTCTTATTCTCCAGTCTAATGATGCTTAAAATGTATTACCCAGAATGAAACACATGGCTCCAAATACAGGCTGACCAAAGTAGAATAAAATGACATCATCACACCTCATTATTCCTGGACTGCTATGCCTCTACCAAGGTAGCCTATGTTGCATTAGGTTTTTTGTTGTTTTGTTTTTTTTTTTTTAGTGAGGCAATTGGGGTTAAGTGACTTGCCCAGGGTCACACAGCTAGTAAGTGTTAAGTGTCTGAGGCTGGATTTGAACCCAGGTACTCCTGACTCCAGGGTCGGTGCTCTATCCACTGCGCCACCTAGCTGCCCTTGTTGCATTAGTTTTTGAGGGGCTACCATATCATATCATTTATTCATATATACCTTGAAATCCACTAAAACCCCCTGATCTTTTCCAGGCAAAATAATCTAGCTATAACTTCCCCACTTTATATTGTGAAACTGATTTTTTAAATGCCAGCATAATACTTAACATTTGTTCCTACGGAATTCATCATATTATATTCATTCCCATATAGTAGGCTTGTCAAGATACTTCTGGATACTGACTCTAATGCAATGTATTAGCTATCCCTCCCAGTTTTGTGTCACATGTAAATCTGATAAGCATGACATCTTTGCCTTCATTCAAGTTAGTTATAGAAATGTGAAAAAGCACATGGCCAGCACAGATCACTACGGGACTCTACAGGAGACCTCATATCAAGCGGACATAAAAATATTAACTTTTTTGTTCATTATGTCTGACTCTTCGTGATCCCCTTAGGGGTTTTCTTGGCAATGATAGTAGTTTGCCATTTTCTTCTCCAGCTCATTTTGTAAACAAGGGAATTGAGGCAAACAGGGTTATGTGACTTGCCCAGGGTCACAGAGCTAGTAAGTGTCTGAGGCCAGATTTGAACTCATGAAGATGAGTCTTCCTGACTCCAGGCCTGGTACTCTTATCTACTATATCACCTAGCTGCCCCATTTTTAAAAATTAATAATTAATTCTTAAAGTTGGCCATTCAACCAAGTCTCAATCATGCAACTATACAACTGCCTAGACAACATCTGTCTGTCCATTTCAAAAGAACAGCAAGACAGTAATTATTAATTAGCTAACATCTAGGTCAACTATCTCTCTAGTATTCCAATGTTGACCAGTTTACCAACTTCGTCTAAAAAGGAAATAAACTCTTGTTAGCAAAGCCACATGTTTACTCTGTGTGATGCTACTTACTTTTCAAAATGTTCACTAACTTATCTTTAATCATATGTCCAAAAATGTTGTCAATAATAAAAATTATCCTTATGCTTCTCAACAGTGACATCCAACAATTTGTTCTGCACCTGAGGATGAAGAGTTCTTCTGGGATAAATGACCTGAACTCAAAGGTCAAGAAATGTTCTCTATTTACTTATCTTAATATCCAGTGCCTTTTAGGACTTTTAAATTTTGCCTTCATTTTGAAAATCATTCTTTCTGAAGCAAAATAACACCTGAGCAGGTATGCTTTCTTTCGGTCATCAGACATCACTGTCCCATCCATCCTGAGGACTGGTCCTATCCCTTCCTTGATCCTCTTCTTTTCTCAAGATAGCTAATTGTCACTTTTGTTGTTCCTTGCTTTCCCTGCCAATTGAAGCTCCTGTTGAACTTGAGCATTCCTGAAGCTACTCTCAAAGTGTCATGCTATACTTTTATGTTCATCCTTTTTTTCCTGTTCTTGTTTCCATCATCAGTACGTATCTAAGTTGATTGGTAAATTTCTCATTGATCTTTTCAGATCACTCCCATTTTTTTCTCCTCATTGTATTTTTTTTCTTTGTGTCTTCAAAAATTCTACTCTTCAGAGATTCCAATTCTTTCTGGGTGGACTTCCTCTTTAGAATTTTATATCATGAGATCCTACCTATCTTTTCTGAACACACTGTAGAGTACAGGTCAAAAGTATTCTCAGCTCTCCTCTCCTCTTTAAGAGCCTCTAAGGAGTAGTCTTTTCACATTCTGCTTCTATCTCTACCAAAGTTCCTATCTTTTTCAACCCAGAAAAGAGTTTTTCCTTCTTAATGATGTTAACCTGTAAATTAAGGAAACAATCAATATAGGAGAAAATAAGGTCTTTAATTGGGGAAGAGGAACTACAGCTCATGGTATGACAAAGCAAGAAGTTAGGAATATCCAAAGATGGGAACCAAAGACAGGGTTTTTATGAGGTAACAGAACAAAGGGAACCAAAAGACTGATCCAGTACAGAAACTACTAACTACTTAATGTAAATGAACCTTTAACAAAAAGGAATCACAGAATTGCTCCTAAGTATAGACACTACTTAACTCTAAATAGAGTAGAGTAAGGTGAGGGACCATTTTGCTTGGGGAAAGGTCCATAGGTCAAGCAAGAGTCTGGAATTGACAAAGGTTGCTTAGCCCCAAGCATTTCACCTGACTGGGTGGGGATCAGTTAGTTTTCAGTAAATTTGTAGTTATCAATGATAATGAGATCTTAAATATAGTATTCCCATACTGGTTTCTCCACCTTTTAAAGTAAAACATTCATGTAAGTAAAATGAAAATATTAACTGTTCTGCTTTTGATATAAAGAATTCAAGCAAATGTCCAAATAACTGAATTCTCCCATCACTAATGTATTCTACCTACATGTCAGGCTTGCGGAATGATTCTTGGCCTCATATTGCTCCTCTTACCATGCAGGTAGGTATGACAGTAATGAAAATATCACTTCTGTTTCTGCCTCCATAGAACTTTGCTTCCAAAAGTTCTGCACCATGCTTCCCTTTTGCAGTTCCTACATTTTCTTACATAAGCATATCTTCTTAATCTACAATGTTCTGGGTCAAGTAGGTAGCACAGTGGATAAAATACTGGCCCTGGATTCAAGAGGACCCGAGTTCAAATTCAGACACTTGACACTAGCTGTGTGACACTGGGCAAGTCATTTAACCAGCAAAAACAAAAACAAAACCCTACAATGTTCCTCTGCCATGCCCCAATCCTTCACTTATTACTATTCTTTTGAGTAGTTAATATTGTTCCATTATTGGGTCTTAATGATACCTGTTTAAGACAAATTTGCTTCCTTTAATTAGGATATCTTGTTCATCTCACCTACTGCTTATATTTTTTGCATTTGATAATAAAAATAATGCTAATAATAATAACTAACATTTAAATAGTGCTTACCATATATCAAACACTTTAGGGTTATGTAATGATTGGAATGATGCCACCTGCTGGAGACTTACTGTAGGAAAGCTCCACCATGAGGAGAAGGTCTCTGAGGGCAAGACCATGTGTCTTTTCTTTGGCATCAGGAAGTGACATTTGCTTGTGAGAGGAAGAAGGGGGAGGCTGGAGCTCTGATTCTCGCTCTTTCATGTGGACTCTGGCAGAGAAGGGAGCTAGAAATGCACTCTCCCTTTAATAGAGAGATGAATCTAGGCCTTTCTCTCTGTCTTTACCAAATTCTTATTCTCCTTAATAAATAAATGCTTAAAAGCCTAACTCTTGCTAAAGCTTATAATTTACTGGTGACCACTCATTAGATATTTTAGACATTATAGCTAGAATTTTAGCCCATACAGTTGGTGGGTGCTATTATTATCTATATGTTACAGAGGAAGCTGAGGCAAAAAGGGGTTAAGTGACTTGTCCAGAATCACAAAATTAATAAATATCTGAGGTCCAATTTTAACTCAGGCATTAGTGACTCCAGGCTCCAGGCATTATCCACTGTGTCACCTAGCTCTTTTTTTTTCTTTCTTTTTTTTTTTTAGTGAGGCAATTGGGGTTAAGTGACTTGCCCAGGGTCACACAGCTAGTAAGTGTTAGGTGTCTCAGGCTGGATTTGAACTCAGGTACTCCTGACTCCAGGGCCGGTGCTCTATCCACTGTGCCATCTAGCTGTCCCGTCACCTAGCTCTTTCAATTTGTATATAGATACTAAGGTCAAGAATTTTACTAACTAAATCCATTCTTGGATTTTTCTCTCATCAACTGAGGTACTTTTTAGGGTACATACCTTAACTGCTTGTGATTGCTCTTCATGAGATCTAGCTTGATAGATATATAGAAGCAATTTTCTCTTGCGAGACAACAGGGAAATACATTTGTGTGTGTGTGTATGTGTGTGTGTGTGTGTGTGTGTGTGTGTGTAAATCAATAAACATTTTTATTTAAAGTTTTGAGTTCCAAATTCTGTCCCTTCCTCCCTCCTTCGCCTCCACTCTTCCTGAGGCAGTAAGCAATCAGATATAAGTTATACATATACAATTATGTAAAACATTTCCACATTAGTCATTTTGTATAAGACAACTTGAAGCAAATACATTTTTTTTTTGCGGGGCAATGGGGCTTAAGTGACTTGCCCAAGGTCACACAGCTAGTAAGTGTCAAGTGTCTGAGGCCAGATTTGAACTCAGGAACTCCTGAATCCAGGGCCGGTGCTTTATCCACTGCACCACCTAGCCGCCCCAGCAAATACATTCTTACCAAGACCTTATTAGGTACATTCCGTCCTTGACCAGGAGCTTATCATTCCTATATTTTGTCATGCTACAGACATCAAAATTCCATTCTCAGGCATCATCTTTTTAACCAACCATTCACTTTCAAAACTGTTTTTCTCTCTATCCCTTGAGTGACAAAAAGAACACTTGCGGACCTATTTTCTTCAGTTTCTTGCCCAATACTTCACAATATTTGGCACCACTTTTTAGGTTCCTTCTGGTAGAATACTTTGTGCTCTTATGAATCATTAAAAGTGGGTAGCAGTCAACCCTTCTGACAAATCTGGGAAGGTTCTCTTGTCAAACTTTGGATACATACTGTGGGAAGATAGCAGATTTCTCTAATGTTGCTAACAGGTCATCAAATAGTTGCCTCAGGGAGTCTTCCCTTCTTCCTCTGAGTCTTACTGGCTGAAACCTCCCCTGACAACAACCATGAATCTACTTGATCCTTGCTTGGAGGGCAAGCAGCTACTTCCTTCTCAGAGCAGCAAGTAACCTTTTCAAGAAAAATCTTCAATTTATTTCTTAGCTCCATGAGTTCTGTGGGTCTTCTCCCTCCCTCTTTCCTTTATGGGATACTAGTGTATCCTGTGATGTCCTTACATAGGATTTCCCTCTGCTTCAGATCCTTTTGTTCTTCCTTCATGGCTCAGTTCAAATGCAGCTTCCTTCAAAAGGCCCTTCCTAATTCTCCCTAGCTGTTGGCGCTTCCTACAAATCAATGTGTATTTTTGTGTATATATACTGTTTTTACTTATCTGTGAACATGTATCTCCACCCTTCCCACCCCATTCCACAACTTCAATTGAATCTTAGCTCCTTGAAAGCAGGGACTATTTCACCCTTAAATTTATATTACCAGGGCAAGGAATTGGAAGTTGAAGGGGTGCCCATCAACTGGGGAATGGCTGGACAAGTTGTGGTCTATGAATACAATGGAATACTATTGTGCTGTAAGAAATGATGAGCAGGAGTTCAGAGAAACCTGGAGGGTCTTATGTGAGCTGAGCAGAACCAGAACATTGTATACAGTATCATCAACATTGAGTGTTGATCTACTGTGATGGACTATATTCTTCTCACCAATGCAATGGTACAGAAGAGTTCCAGGGAACTCATGATAGAAGAGGATCTCCAAATCTAAGGGAAAAAAAAGAACTACGGAGTATAGATGCTGAATGAACCATACTATTTCTTTTGTTTTTGGTGCTGTTGTTTTTTTCTATTTTGAGGTTTTTCATCATTGCTCTGATTTTTCTCTTATAACATGACTAATGCAGAAATAGGATTAATGTTATTATGTATGTATATATATATATATAAATAAAAATATATAACCTATATCAGATTACCTGCTGTCTAGGGGAGGGGGAAGGGAGGGGAGGGAGGGACAAAAATCTGAAATTATAAAGCTTGTATAAATAAAAGATGAGAACTATCTTTACATTTACATGTAACAGAAAAAAATAAAATACTTTATTAATTAAAAAAAAATTTATATTACCAGGGCAGCTAGGTAGTACAATGGACGGAGTGCTGGAGTCAGGAAGACTCATCTTCCTGAGTTTAATCCTGACCTCAGACACTCCCTAGCTGTGTGACCCCAGGCAAGTCACAACCCTTGTTTGTCTCAGTTTCCTCACCTGTAAAATGAGCTGGAGAATAAAATACTTTTATTAAAAAAATGAGCCGGAGAAAGAAATGGCAAACCACCCCAGTATCTTTGCCAAGAAAACCCCAAATAGGATCACCAGGAGTTGGACACAACCAAAACAACTCAACAACAATATAGTAGGCACTTAATCAAGGCAGATATCCCTATTTTTCAGATGGGAAAAATTATATTGAATATGATATGTCCCTTCTGTGCTTGGGGTTACAAAGCAAGTAAAAGTGCAACCAATGCCGTCACTCTCCTAGTTAAAAAAATTTTTTTTAACCCCCATTACATTGCCTCTAGGATCTATGTCCACTGTATCATGTTTCTCATCTCCTCTAATCCTTTTACATCTTTACTTACTCTATAATGCCACCAAACTGGATTTCTCACTGTCCCACAAACATATCCTACATTTTTTGTCCAAATTTTTATGTAACTTTTTCTATACCTGCAACATCACAGTCCTTACCACTAAACTTTGCCATTGAAATCCTACCTATCACAACCCAGTTTATTCAATTCAAGGTCATTCCCAAGGCCTTCACACAACCAGTGTAGATTACAATTAATCAGAAGTGATTCTTCCCTCCTAGAAACTCTTGGTGTTGTGTATCCCTATTAAGTACTTAGATTTTACATTATATTATAGATATAGATGAACCTCTACTATATTATACGTTCTTTGAGAGCAGAGACTTTCTTCTTTCTTGGTATATCTCCTCCAGAACTTATCTTGCAGTAACTTTTTGAATATGAAGTGAAAAAAAGGTTAGTTGAATTTAAGCAACTAATGTGGCATTTGGCAGAAGGAAAAAAACACCTGGGGGTTTTAGTATACTGCAAGATCAGTATGGATCAGCGGTTTGATGCAGCATTCAAAAAGCTAATACAATTTTAGGTTGCATTAAGAGGACCATAGCCTCGCTATATTCTGCTATCAGATCTCATTTGGAAGACTATGTTCAGTTCTGGGTGCCAGAGTTTTAAAAGGACCATGATGATGGGTTAAAGGAACTAGGAATGTTTATCCTAGACAAGAGAAGAGTTAAGGGGACATAATAACTGCTTCAAGTACGTGAAGGGCTGTCATACAGAAGAAAGATTTGACTTGTTCTGTTTGACCCCAAAATGTAGAACCAGGAACCACACGTAGAAGTGGCAGAGGCAAATTTAGGTTTGACGTCAGGGAAATTAGAGCTATCCAGCGTGGAATAGACTGCCTATCTTAAGATGTGGTAGGTTCTTCCTCCTTGGAAGTCTTCAAGCAAAGGCTGGGTGATCACTTGTTGGGGTATATTATAGTTGTAAATTTCTTGTGTGTACAGGTTGGTTCTAACTCAGATTCTGTGATTTTTTTAGCCACTTTATATGAGAGGAAACGTGGCAGACTAAATAGAGAGCTGCCCTTGAAACTAGGAAAACCTGGGTCCATGCTCTTGAAACACAGTGGCTGTGAAATAATGGAAACATTATAATCTTTTCGTCTCATAGGGTACCATTATTAGAGAGAGTTCCCTATTTTAATGAAATACAGATCTAATCTCTGTCCCTGTTATATATGTGTGTACACCCCCCCCATATGATAAAGATGAGAGGCAATGTGCATTATGGATAGAAAGCTGGGCTTGGAGTAAAGGAGACCTGGGTTTAAATAACAATTCAGACACATATTAGCTGTGTGAACATGTATGATGTATTTAACTTCTTAATGTCCCAGGGAAATCTCTAATATTGTTATGGATGAGTTGCCGAATGTGATGAAGTGCAGTGAGTTTTGCAAAACCAGGAGTTCCCTGCATTGCAGAAACCCCAAGTCCAGATCAAAAAAGAATATACATCAGTCCTGAGCTTTGGCAGAGAAAGACTGGGATGAATATGGAGAGCAACAAAGGGACTACATGATCAGATCCATTTAGGAACAAAAAAAGCTACATACCTCAGAGCATGTCAATTAATCAGCCACATTTGTTTTAAAACCATCTATTGTCAGCAGCTCTTATTTATGTGAAAATTTTATAAATTGTAATGGTTTAATTTTTCAGGGTAATGTTAATTTACTTTCAATCTACTCTGCACTTTTAAAACCTTTATCAGGAAGAGATTCCCATGATGATTTACAGTAGCTGTGAGTATCACTATTAACATGTCATCTCTATTCCCACACTGAATTTCAAATGTCTTTCTTTAATAAAGACAAATCACTCCTTGCTATGAATGCAGTCCTTCTCAAAGGATGCATTATTTCTGTAGCTGATTAAAGCTGCTTAAAAAATTTTAAACATGATATGAACGTTTGAAGAAAGTTATTTTGCATACTATAATTTTCATGACCTCGTAAAACACAGAATGCTAGGGAAGGAACCTCAATCGGATTTTCACTGTAGCAACATAATCTTTCTACTACTCTTTAGCTGATTCTGGATCTCACTCTTTCAACTGAGAGCAGGCTTGCTCAGTGCTGGTAGCAGGCAAAGTATGTCTACAAATGCTTAAGGACTGTGTCTTATTGGCTGGTTGTCTCTACACACTTACACCCTACATCCCCAGACTGCCTCCACTATCAATTTTTATTCATATTCATTCTCTCTCCCCCCTTCTAGATCTTTCTCTGCTCCTTACAGACATACCCAACTTTCCCTTTTCCTTTAAAAAAAAATCTCCATTAGATCCTTCTATACTTGTTAGCTATCATTCTACATACTCTCTTCTCCTTCTCACCTGAACTCTTTGAAAAAGCTGTCTCAACTCAGTACCACCACTTCCTCTCCCTTTGCTCTCTTCTTAAGCCCTGTAATTTGAAGTCTAACCTCATCATTCAAGTCAAATTCCTCTCTTCAAAATTTCCAAGTTAAGTTGTCAAATCTAAAGAGGTCTTCTCAATTCTCAGCATTTGATACTGTTGACTACCTTCTCATTTTAGATAATTCCTCCACTCAGTTTTCACGAGACTACTCTCTCTCGTTTTTTGTCATACCTAGTCTGACCACCCCTCAGTTTTCTCTGCTAAATCTTCAATAAAGTCCTACTGAGCCCTTATCTCCTTTTCTCTACACTCTCTTTCTTGGTGATTTCATCAGCTCCTTTGGTTCAATGATCATCTTTAAGCAGATCACTACCAGATCTAAATATCCAGTCCTAGCTTTTCTTCTTATTTGTAGTTCCATACCACACTCCCTGTTAGATATTTCTGATTTAATAACCAGTAGGAATATTAAACTCAACATCATTATCTCCCCATCCCCAAACCCACCCCTCTTGTATTACTGTCAAAGGCAATAGTCACCTAGCTTCACAATATAGTATTATCACCTTTTTTTTTAAGCTATGTAACCTTAAAAATTCAATGTACCTCTCTGGGCTCAAGTTTCTTGGTATAGAAAAAGATAGAACTAAACTAGATGATCTCTAAATTTTATTCATTTATGAGTTGCAAGCTAACCCATCAAACACTTAAGTATCTAATATGTAGGGGTCTGTGCTGGATGGTGGGAATATAAGAAAAACACAACAAAGTCTCTGCCCTTGACAAGGTTACCATCTGCCTTGTTCCCAGTTTATTTATTATTTTGGCCCTTCACTCTAATTCTGTCTCTATCCTGCCCTCTATTGAATAATAGCTTCCCAGTACTATAATTATGGAATTAAATTTGATATTAAGAGAAAAAAAAACCTTTACAAAAGACATAAAACATATGTTTTAAATTTATGTGTAATTCAATAGATAGTGTGTATTACTAAAGGTATCTGACACTAACCCTTTCATCTGTGTTGTTCAATGTTTGAATCACAGCCTGATACCTAGGGGTCTGTAAATTCTAATCTTGCATCTGCTAGGTGCCTGGTTAAGTCGGTTAATTCTCCTTCACCTGAATTTCCCCAGATGAAAAATGAAGGTATTTATACCAAACTCTTGCAGTGACAATAATTACAAAGTATTCAGACAACACAAAACCAACAGAGAAACTGTGCAGATAAGAATTTTCTTCACAAAGAAAGCAGAGGGGAATCTGCATGTCACCTTACTCAAGAACAACCAAAAAGAGTAAAAGCTCTTTCAGATTAAAGTCCCCTTTATTTTTCTACTTTTTGTAGGATTAGAGACTTTTCATTCAGATTTAGGAGACTGTTTTCATTCAGCCTCACAGGCTTCCCATGGTTTAATCATATTTAGAAAAACGGATTGGTGTTCTTGTCTCAATTTATTTGGGGGGGGGGTATATTTCTAATTCTGGCCTCATATAAACCATTCAATCATTCTCCTTCCATATCTATCTTTTCTCTCTATCTTCCTCTTTCATTGGGGACAGGGATCTGTGCTTTCAATGGTGCAGATTGAATAAGAAATCGTCAAATGTTGAATCTTACTTTCAAGATCAATCTGTACAAATGGTAAAGTCCTTATAGTGTACATGCCAATATTTAATGAAGAATTCATACAAGGAATACAAAATTCACTAGGCTTATATTAGGGAATTTCCCTTTAGATCTAAAATTTGGCCTAGTGGTTGAATCAGACTATCCAATACTGCTTGAGACAGGTACTAGATGTGTGACTAAGTCACTTAACCTTGGTCTCTTTCCTCATCTCTGTGAAATGGTAATAATAGCACCTACCTCCCAGGTTTGTTGGGGACTATCAAATGAGATAAAATATACAAAGCATCTGGCAAACCTTAATGGAGCTGATAATAGCAGATAAGCCATACAAGGTGTTCCAAAAATCTTAGTGCAGTTTTAAGCTTTGATAAAATTTTAGGGATACCTTTTGTACCTAGCCATAGTCTCTCACAGGATTGTAGAATCAGAGATCTGGAGTTGAAAGGGACCATTCAGTGTAATCTACTTTACACATATAGAAACTGAACACCAGAGAGGTTAGGGAATTGTCTAGGGTCACAAACTTAGTGATTAAGATAGAATTTAAAACTAGAACTTCCTGACTGTAAATTCAGCATTCTATCCATTACAACCCACTAAACTTCATTCATCTATCTCAGGCTGCTTAATGAACATTTCAAGTGGGATGTCTTATAGACGATTCCAACTTAACATGTGCAAAACTGAACTCATTATCTGTCCCCACCCCACCCCACCCCCTGCATACACAAATCCATCTCTTTTCTTAATTTCCCTAGTTCTTTCAAGGGTACTATCATTCTACCAGATCACAGCTTTAGTATTAGCCTTGACTCCTCAATTTTCCCTTCATTCTCTTCACATCCCCGCCCCCTCCATATTGAATCAGGTATCAAATCTTTGTCTACCCTACCTTCCAATTACAAACCCTTTTTTATACTCAGCCACCGTCCTCATTCAGGGCCTCATCTTCTCTTGCCTGGGCTACTTTAATAGCCTCCTAATTAGCCTCCCTATCTTAAGTCTGTCCCTCTCCAACCCATCTTACGTACAATTGCCAAAATGATTCCCCAAGTTCAGGTATGATCACAACATTCCTACATTTAATAAACTCCACTGGCTTCCTATTGCCTGTATGATCAAAGACAAATTCCTCTGTCCTTGAAACTCTGTCACAACCTGGCCCTAACTTACCTTTGTGTCCTTATTATTCATTAAGTCCTTTCTCATAAACTACAGTTCAGAAAACTGTCTTTGGCCTGGCACACAGTAAGTGCTTAATCAAGGCTTTTTCTTTCACTCATTTTCCACACATGACATTGTCTTTCTTTCTCTGTCTTTGTACTAACTCTACCCCCTCCCAGACATATACCTATAAAGCAGTCATCTCACCTCTACCTCTCAGAATCTTTTTACCTTTACAACTTTGCTCAAGTTCCACCTTTTCTATCAAGCATTTCTTGATTCCCAGATAGCAGGGTCCTCCTCCAAAGAATTTACCTTGTTTTTATTTTTATGTTTTGTATGTACTTGTCTCCCCCAACAAAAACTTAAGGCAGGGAGAATGCTTCGTTTCTGTTCTTGAAGGGCCTTACCTGACTCATAGTAGGGTAAATGGTTTTTGACTGATTTGCTGAATCTACCATTCTTAAAAGAAGACTCAAGGAAGAAAGGATGGTTTCTCTTTTCGCAAACATACATCCTCGACAGGATCAGAGAAGTGCATATCATAAAAACCCAGTGATGGGCATAACCAACTCACACAAATCCAAGAGAGCTTTGCCAAATACTACTTTCCCATCACTACCTGAGAAATGAGACTAAAGGCATTTTTTACCTTTAGAATTCTGCTTTAGCCTCACTCATTCTGTGAAAACACACTCACATTTCATCTGAGAAATACACTTTTACTCTTTCTATCCCACAACTCAAATAAAACCTCTACACTTAGAAAAAGAATGCATTCTCAGTACAGACAGTGCAATGAGGTTTAAGAGATTTTGCTGACCCACTTTCTCCAGCCTATATAATATCCTTTTCATGTTTCTCCTGAAATCTTACATTAAAAACAGTGAAATTAAGGGAGAACATTTTGATAAGTCTGACCAAACAACCTAAGACATTCAAGAAAAAAAACCACACACAGTTTATTAGTAATACATTCTGCTTTGCTGATAAGGCCAATTATAAGATCAAATGAAACCTGGATCAGCATAATTAACCCTAATTCCTGGTAAAGCAAAGTAGCAGCCCCCTCATCCTTTATAAGACTTAGACTTGGAAGGAACATTAACAATCATCTAGTTCAAAGGTTCCTTAACCTGGAATCCATGAAATTGTTTTAAAAAATATTTTGTTAACTATACTTCAATATAATCAGGGGTTTTTTTGCAATCTGATGTATTTTATTATATGCACTTTAAAACATTCTGGGAAAGGGTCTACAGGCTTCACCAGACTGCCAAAAAGGTTTAAGATACACCAAAATGTTAAGAACCCTTGTTCTAGTCCAGCTGTCTCAATTATCGGATAAGTAAAGTGAAATCCTATCCACTCTGCTATTTAACTCCCTCTGGTATGTGGTATGTAGTAGTACATCCAATAAAAAAGCACGTCATTGGGAGATGGACTGTCATATCCAAGGACAAAACTTCTTGAGAGCAGAAACTGTCTTCTGCCTTTCTTTGTATCCTAAGTGCTTAGCATAGTGCACAGCACACAACAGGTGCTTAATAAATGCTTATTTACTGATTGCAGCTAGATCTTAAGAAGTTCCTGGAGAGAAATCAAGTATAAGAAGATTGGAGAGGTAGGAAGGGGTTAGGCTGAGAAGGGCTTTAAATATGAAACCCTAGAGATAACAGATATGAAGGTGATAAGGTCAGGCATGAGTTCTAGGAAAATCAGTGGGGCAGCTGGATTGGACTGGGGAAAGATTTGACATAGGGAAACCATTCAGAAGGCTATGGCTATAGTACAGGAATGACGTGATAAATGGCTACACAGAGTGGTGACTGTGTGAATGGAAAAAAGGGAACTCGGAGAAATGTTATATAAGTAGGTATGACAAACCTTGGCAAGAGACTATAGAGGTGAGCTGAAGATAACATCAAAGTTGTGAACCTGGATGACTAGAATGGTGGTAGCCTCCAAAGGAGTAGGAAAGTAAAGAAGAAGCCAGGGTTGGAGGAAAATGGTCATGAGTTTTGTTTTAGACATATTTAGTGTGAGATCTTCAGTTTGTGATGCTCAAAAGTTAGATGATATGAGCCTTGTGTTCAAATGAGTGGTAAGTTCTAGATATATGCTGGATCAGGTAGTTGGTGAGATCACCAAGTGAGATACAGAGGGAAAATAGGAAAGTGCCTAAGATAGTCTTCAATGACATCCAAGGTTAGTGAGCATGATCTGGATGAAGATCCAGCAAAGGAGACTAAGGGGGAAGGGTTTGAAAGATAGGAGAACTGGGAAATAACAAGGTCAGGGAAATTCATGGGGTGAGAACACCAAGGAGAAAAGGATGACTGACAGTATCAAAGCCTGCAGAGAAGTTAAGAAGGATGAGGACTGAGAAAAAGCCATTAGATTTTACAATTCCATGACTTTTAACTTTGAAAAGGGCTGTACTCGGGGCAGCTAGGTGGCGCAGTGGATAGAGCACTGGCCCTGGAGTCAGGAGTACCTGAGTTCAAATCCGGCCTCAGACACTTAACACTTACTAGCTGTGTGACCCTGGGCAAATCACTTAACCCCAATTGCCTCACTTAAAAAAAAAAAAAAAAAGAAAGAAAGAAAGAAAGAAAAGGGCTGTACTCTTCCTTCATCAGATCTCATCCAGAATTATGTTCAGTTCTGAGCATCATTATGTAAGAAGCCAAGAGCTGGGAAGTGTCCAGTGGAGGAAATCAGGATGGTAAAAGGGCTTAAAGCTGTGAGGAGTGGTTGAAATAGCCAGGGATGTTTATCTTGCAGAAGAGAAGACTCAAGGAAGATATGAGAATTGTCTTCAGGTATTTAAAGGGCAGTAATGCGGAAAAAGATTTGGACGTCCTCTCTTTGGTTCCATAGAGCAGAAGCAGTAACCAGGGGTGGAAGTTGAAAAAGGGAAAATTTAGGTATGATATAAGGGAAAACCTCCCAAGAATCAGAGCTATCCAAAAGCAATATGAGTTGCATGGAGAAATGTTAGGGTTCCCCTTCTTTGGAGGTCTTTAGATGATTACTTGTCAAGTATGTTATTGTAGGAAATTTCTTTGGATTACATGGATGCTGAGGTACTGTCTGATTCTCAATTTCCATGAATCTCTGAATATAGATAAATGAAAAAAAGTCATTGTCCTCAATGTACTCAATTTTTATTGAGGAGATCCACATATCAACAGCTATTTATATACATAAAAAAGCAATGGAGGGGGGCAGCTACGTGGCACAGTGGATAAAGCACCAGTCCTGGAGTCAGGAGTACCTGAGTTCAAATCCGGCCTCAGACACTTGACACTTACTAGCTGTGTGACCCTGGGCAAGTCACTTAACCCCCATTGCCTCTCAAAAAAAAAAAAAAAAAGCAATGGAGATAACACTAATAAAAACGTGGATCAGGAAAGGTTTCCTATAGGAGATTGTCCATGAACTTGAGGAAGCTTGATTCTAAATGGGTAATGTAAAGAAGGAGTACATTCTAGGTATGGGAAATGCAAAGTCATGGAGGCTGGAGGTAGAATATAAAAATCAGGGAACATCAAGTAGTACAATTTGGAATTCTAATACAGTTTGTAAAATGCAATAATATGCAATAAGTCAGAAAAGGCAATTTAGAGTCGAATTGTGAAGGACTTTAAATGCCAAGCTATCACTAAAGAAATTTTTTTAAAAATTAACTTCCTTCTAGAGCTTGAGGTGTTACATTTCCAACCAAAAACTGTTGCTTAAATGTCACAGTTGTACATACATACCAACATGGAGCCTCTGCTCATATAAAAGATTCCCTTAATGGGTTGTCCTAATATGTGTTGTATGCATACATGTGTATTCCCTCCTATATGTGAATGGGGGACTCAGTTTTCAGATGAAGAACCAATAGCCACATTAGCACAACCCACTAAAGAGAATCTTTCATATCTAGTAGGACCCAACTTTGAAATTCTTCTTTACAGAGAACAGTGGTGTACACTCTTGAGAGTGTAGCCCAGGCCATACCCGGAAGGGTGACACATTGGTGACAGAACAGAATTGGGGGGGGTGGAATACCTAACTCACAGGTTGTAAGGATAAAATAACTTATGTAAAGCACTTTGTAATCTTTAGCATGTATAAGTATATAAATGTCAGCTATTATTACAATCAGCATCAAAACAGTTCTAGTCAATACTAAACTTCACATAATCTTAGAGTTGGACAAAATTCTTCTGTAATATCCCCATGTACAAATCCTTCACTTGAAGGTGTGACATGGAAAACCCACTGCTTTTTCCAGTAATTTATATGGCAGCCAAGAGAGGCAGTAGTCTCTGTTACATGAAGTTTTCTATATGTAGGATTCCAAATTTAGACAGCTCTGAAAGTTTTTGCTCATATCAAACTGAAATTTGCCTCTCCGACTTCCACCCCATGGTTCTCATTCTACTTTCCAGGACCAAGCAAAACAAATTTAATCTCTTCCACACAAGGATCCTTCAAATATCTGAACATAGCTATAACACACCCTTCCCGTGTCTTCTCTTCTCCAAGTTAAATATCTCCAGTTTCTTCAAATGAGCCTCATGGGATATGGTTTTGAGTCATTTCACCAAACTAGATGTAACCCTAATTAAGAAGGTGATGCAGCTCATCTGTTAGGCAGAAAAACAGCAGCTGTGGCCAATAGTTCTAACTAAAGCACATCTCTCTCTTACCGCAAGGATATCTATATGCAGCATAAAAAAGCAAAGAGATACAAAACTCTCTCCTATTTTATTTAGACAGGCTGATTATAGTACTGCAGTTTTAGAACACTGCATGTTAAACGACGCTAAGAACAACAAACTCAGGTAAAATCTTTTCATTGCACTCAGATATCTGCTGCAACTGGGTTGCTATGATTGTATTGATGTTAATGCAATATTATGTGTGTCTCTGGGGAACTATGCATTGGGCTATGCTGTAAAATGTCTCAACTCTCAAGCCCAGAGGATCACTGAAAGGCTGGCTAAGAACTCTGTCACAAGAAGTAGAAAGTAAATCCAGACATCATCTATTGAACCCTTGGCCAGGTCTCTTAGAAGTACCTGTGTCAGAGGTCACAGAAATCCAACATACTATGAAGTCAGCTTCCCTCCTGTCATATTGTTGAGTTTGGAATAGTAGAATAGAACTTAGGGGAGTAATTGCAATAGCACAATGTGCTAACTGTGAGGTCCTCTCCTTAAAAGAAATAACGTGGACTCATGTTCACAGCATCTCTTCCCCACTCCACATACCTTCTATAACAACAGAGCCACTGTTGTCTGAATCTATGATTTTATCCCTGTCCATTTTGTAAAAACAGTAGGCTATTACCTTTTCTTGGGCAATGTCAACTATCTTTTGAACTCAGCTATGTAACTTTTTAAATCCTATCAGGCCCAGGTAGCAATTGCCACATGGAAATTAGGAAGTGCTACACTACTACACTATATCAGAAACAGAGCAGGAAAGGACCTGAAAGGCCATCTGGCCCAATCAATGTCTGGCCAAAAACCCCAATATGTGGTCATTTAGTCTTTGCTTCAATTATCTCCTAAGCCAGCCTGCTTTTGGAAAGCTATCAATTGAAATCAAGTGTTTTCTTACAAACCTGCACCTGCCTCTCTTCAATTGCAATCAATCAACAAGCATTTATTAAGCACCTACTATATTAATTGCCAGACACTGTGAGAGGAGCTTAGATAGAAAGAAAAACAAATAATCTTTCTATTTGAGGTGTTCCATCCTGTCAACAAGGAGAACAAAACAGATTCTTATCAAATGTTTTGCAGAAATCTAAGCAAAATACATTTATGATAGCCCCTTTGTCAATATGTTTAGTAAATCCTATGAAAAAGAGAAGCCAAGTTAGTCTGGAATGACCTGTTCTTGATGAAGCTATGTTGGCTCTTTCCCTTTTAAATGTTAATAAATTTATTCTTTCAGTAATACCTTTCAGAATTTTGGGTTGTGACCTTTGTGGAAGAACGAAGGCCTTTCCTAGGCAAAGAAAGATGGGGGAAGGAGTGGATTATCAGGGTTCCAAGGCTGAGTTCCTGGTTGTTTGTTCATTGTCATGAAGTCAGAGGCTTTAGCTCTTATGTAGGATGTACAGGAAAGTGAGCACATCCTTGCCTGATAAGCTGTATGTATCATATCAACTTGAGGTGAGGGGGACATAATGCAAACAGGAGCAACTGGAAGGAAATCCTTCCCCATCATAATCTGGATGTTCTGAAAGGTAAGCAATGATCCAGTTCAATGATCCATTAAGAGTAGAAAAATGTGTAGGTTTATGACCAAGAGGAGTGTGAAAACTAAGACACTTGATGCTCTGCAGCTGGAAAAGAGTAAGCTATAACAGGCTTGGTGACAGTTTTCTTGCCATGGACTGTGCTCTGGGTGTGTCACATCTGGTTATCTATTGTCCATTACTGCCTATGATCCAGAAACTGAGATATAAGAACCACTCATAAGGCATAAAACTTCACTATCACGGAAGACGCAGACGTATCACCTATGTTTTTGGTGCAGTGGACCAAATTATCTTGTCCAATGGTGCAGGTAGTAAAACAGCACCCACAAACACACATACATCTCCCCCAAACAAAGACAATGCTAAGATTCACAGAAGTAGATGTGGCATGAGACAGACCTCTATCACCAAAGTTATGAGATTCCACCATAGAAGTATAGATCCAATGCTGAGAGATGTAGGTAAAAAATAGCCTAAGTGTCTTACTGAATGAGATTAAATAGGCAAGAGGTCTTGAGTATGGAAATAAGGAGAAGTACACCTGACAATAAGACAGATTCAGCCTTCTACCCTGAATAGAGAGAAAATAGAAAAAGAAAATGGGGCAAGAGGCAACAAATGCATCAATCCTAACAGGCTGGAAAAGGTCAGAGAAGAGAAATCACTATCATAACAACCTTCCAGCAGAAAGGGAAGAAGTATGGGTTGTAGAAAGAAGGTTAAGAGAGAATAAGAGAGAGAAACAGTAAGTCAAGCTATATAAATTCCTTGATTATATAGAAACTATTAAGGCAAAAAAAAGGAGAGAAACATTTGCGAGGACTAAACAGTAACTTCCCCCCATCTGATTTATCAATTAAAGAACCTGTAGAGAGATAGGGTCACTCTTTTCATTCTGTCCAGTAGCATGAATATGCCCACTAAAATTAGGCACAGGAGGATAGTGGACTCATAAGGCTGGACTGCAGCAAGAACTTGGTCAGTCAACAAATATTCATTAAGCTCTTACAATAACCCAAGGGAGGAAAACAGTCTCTCTTCCATTTTAAGGTTGCCTACAAGACAGCCTATTAAAGCAGAAAAAAAACAGAACCTCTGGGATTGTTTCTTCAGTATGGTTCACTATCAAATAGTTGCAGAGAGGTGTGTTAGAAGAGAGGAGGGGAGTGGAAGGAAGAGAGAATCACATGCATGAGATTTCATTGGGACAGATGAGTGTGGTGTTTCTAGTGGCTTTACTTGTGTCTGTATTTAGGTCTCTGCCTAAGGAAGTCTTCTTATGAACCCAGCAGCATGCTACAAGCAGTCCAAAGTGTTAGGCACTGAAATGACCAAAGGACTGAAAGCACTATTCTCTCAGGGATGTTTTAGTCAGGCCAGAAAACTCTGGTTATCAGGGCTTGAAGGAGACTGACAGTAGTTACTTTCCTCAGAAGACTCTACAGTTTACTCACACCCCTTCCTAAAATGTGAATGAAGTTGACAGAATCATTGAGGGTTTTTTTCCCCTTCTCCAAAAATTTTCTCATTTCTTCATAATGATGAGGTAAAAATTCTGATAATTTAACTTTTTTTAAAGAAATTACCCTTTTGAACAAGTCTTATAAATAAGTTCAGAATATATAGCAGGCTATATTTCTTTAATAAAAACAAATCAACCATCATATCTTCCTCCAAGAAGGTGGACTGTAAAGCAATAAAAATGCATCAAATAAATTAAGCATTCATTCCTAGTTCCAGAAAATAAACGTGGAAATACTTTAGGAAAGTAGTTACTTCCAAGAGCTGAAGAGCACTTAATTGGCTTCCTTAAAAAAACCTAGGGCAGAAAGCAAGTTGATTATTTCTATATATAACAGGCTGATTGCATAATACACCTGTACAAACATACATGATTCCATGCTCTTACCTTCCATCAAAGCTCTAGACTCCAAAGAAATAAAGATATTGATTCAGTTCAATTTATAGACACTTATTAGGAGCCTATTATGTGCCAAAGAAAGGAAAATGAATATCATACAGAAAGCAATGTTGAGATGCATTGTAGATGATAGGTGGTAAGCTCTTTGAAAGTAGGGACTATTTTTTTCTTTGTATTCATATGCCCACCACTAAGGAGCGTGCCTGATAAATTGTAGGAACTTAATGCTTAATTGACTGTGAGCCGGCTGTAACACATAACATAAGAAATTAAAAGAATGAAAGTAAAATCTGTTATCAGGAAAATGAGCAACAGAAGATGTGACCAGCAAGATGAAGAATTCATCACTTTTTCCAGACCCTCTAAACCTAGTTATATGCCAGATATTAAATAGTTATAAGTGAATCCACAAGACAAGAATAAAGAACTAGAATAAAGTAAACTGTTAACAGGAAAACTCTAATCATTAAAGTGCTTACTCTGCACTACTTTACTACTAGACTCCCTCTCCTATTGAAGGGGCATGAGCTAATATGCAAGTTTGAGCCTGGGACCCATAGTGAGATCAGTTCCCACTTCTCTGCTCCAGAGCCTACACCAGAACTCATCCTCCTTCCTGTCCCCTGCCTAGCCTCATGTAACTGAAGAAGGGGAGGGGATAAAAAGTGCTGGATCTGATTAGAGTGTGTTAAGGACTGTTAAGGGGCCCCTGAACTTGTCTTGAGTTGCCATATTTTCCAGAAATACTAGACCTTGAACATTGTAGGAGGCCCTGAAAGTGTCAATGACAAAGTCAAGCCTTCAAACTGACATAAGTTGTTTGCAACCCAAATCGGACTCTATTTGTATCCTTGGGAGTGCAGACAGGCGCCAGTCTGATAAACTACTTGTAAAGGTGGGATCCATGTAGATGAGCAGAATATCCAATCTTCACAATCTAACAATTCCTAAAGAAAAGGTTTCTGCTCCTGAATGAGTATTGTCCTTTCCCCA
This sequence comes from Dromiciops gliroides, assembly GCF_019393635.1. Lineage (NCBI taxonomy): Eukaryota > Metazoa > Chordata > Mammalia > Microbiotheria > Microbiotheriidae > Dromiciops > Dromiciops gliroides. The sequence continues at coordinate 566,717,823 of NC_057861.1, read as the reverse complement.
CTTTTACTGCCCTCCCATGTCATATACCCCTTTAGGTGGAGATTTCTTGTATCTCCTCCTTCCTTTGTCCTGCTGTTATAAAAATGCACATTTCTGTATGGATTGTGAACTCTGTGGGTTCATATACATGCTCATATTCTCTTGTGATAAACCTAGGAGTGAACATAGGTCAGGGATCTCCAAAACTGTAGAGACTGTTCAAAACATTGTGCTCCACTCCATACCCAGCAAAAGAAGAATTGGGAAAGGGAAATACAAAATTTGAAAGGCAGAAACACTTAAGATTTCAAGGGGAAAATCTAAATGAAGTCCAAATTACAAGCAGATTGATCAACAGGAAGGATCCTAAAATTAGCAAGAAACATGAGTTTCAAAGAGATCACTTATAAAATATTACAAAGGAAAGTGAACATGATAAAACATAGAATCCAGTGAATTCCTTTTTGCGAGCATGGACCAACAAGAAACTCCATGATTTAAAAAATAAATAAAATCTTTAAATAAATTAGGAATGATATGGATCAGAACATAGAGCTCCTAATACAGAATTTTTAAAAATCAACTAGCATAGCAAAAAAAACAAACACCATGATGGAAAGTCTCTCTAAGGAAACGAAAGAGATTAATATATTCAGAAATAAAATGCTAGAGTGGAGAAAAAGTTGGCAAAATGGCAGCAAAACAATGCTAAAACAATGTAATTCCATATAAGCCAAAGGGGTTGACCTTGAAGACAGGGTGTATAAAGGCAATTTAAGGTTCAAAAACCTGAACACAACAATAAATAAATGAATTGAAAAATATTTATTAAGCACTCATGATATATGCAAAGCACTGTGCTAACTGATAGGGATAAAAACACAAAGAATGAAACAATTATTACTCTCAAGGAGCTTATACTTTAAAGTCTACCGTAATGAAGGAAATCATAATACCAGAAAAATGCATAGAACAAATAAAGACAGACAGCAAAGCACTTTTTGGGAAAATAGAGAAGGAGGTTGCAGGGAGAGGAAAGAATATATGTGCATAAAGGGAGTAAGACCATGCTTCAAACTCCAAGATAATATAGAAGTTAAAGTTAAATATTTTAAATAACAATGAATTTTGCAAGTAGTCAGGAATGATGTGGATCTGGTATAACTCAGAAGAAGTTTTCTCCTTGAGAAGCAAAACTAAAGGACAGGCACACCTAAGAAGTAGGGGGGGGGGGGGGCGGCTAGGTGGTGCAGTGGATAAAGCACCAGCCCTGGAGTTCAAATCCGGCCTCAGACACTTGACACTTACTAGCTGTGTGACCCTGGGCAAGTTACTTAACCCCCATTGCCCTGAGGGAAAAAAACCCCACCAAAAACAAACAAACAAAAAAGAAGTAAGGGGAGATGTCTATTAGGTGTGGCTACTACTTGAGCGGTATCCTAGGACAGAGATAACTCCAGAAGTCAGGACAACCACCCCTCATTCAAGCTTTCCCCAACCCACTCCAAAAGGAACTTCTATTGTCAGGTGGTCACCCCATCTATAAAAAGCTTTGGCCTTCCATCTGTTCTCAGATGAAGATGTCTCTAAGCCATCTCCTTCCCTTGAGGTTACATCTTTGACATAACTCTGGATCACTTTGTCTAGTGCCCAATAACGGATCATTTTAATTCTAATTGGACTGTGTGTGAGAGTGCCAATTATGTGCCAGACAGTATACTAAATACTGTAAGGAGCATAAGTGGAGAACCAAAAGGATCATTAAGGAGTAGAAAAGAACAAAAGGGGATAAGGATGTAAGGAGAAGGAAAAACATTATTGAAAAAAAAGTGGTAGACCATCTTCACCACTGAATGAATGAAAAAGTATTTTAGTGCTTACTACCTGCAAAGTGGGTCAGGTAGATGGTGTAATGGATAGAGCTCTGAACTCAGGTAGACTCATCTTCCCGAGTTCAAATCTGGCCTCAGACACTCACCTTGGGCAAACAACTTAATCCTGTTTTCTTCTGTTCCCTCATACATAAAATGAGCTGGAGAGGGAAATGGCAAACCACTTCAGTATCTTTGCCATGAAAACTTCAAATGTGTCTTGAAGAGTTGGACAAAGCTGAAAAATCACTGAATTAAAAAAACAACAATGTGTAAAGTGTTGGGGATACAAGACAATTTTAAGCAACAAAATGAAAAAACTACCAAATGGTCTAACATCAAAAATGGATGTGCTTTTGTCAATAAATTGATACTAAAGAAGATGCACTGTTATTTGCTTTGTCATTATAGCCTCAGGACCTTTCTATCTGACTTGCAGCTGAAACCTGTATAAGTTGCCTGCCTCCATTAGAATGCAAGCTCAACAGGAGAATTTCAGGAAAAACCTGGAAAGACTTATGTGAACTGATGCTGAGTGAAGTGAGCAGAACCAAGAGAACATTGAACACGGTAACAGAAACACTGTGATGGTCAACTGTGATAGACTCAGCTCTTCTCAGCAATACAATGATCCAAGACAATGCCAAGAGACTCATGGTAAAAAATACTCTCTCCACATTCAGAAAAAGAACTATGGAGTCTGAATGCAGATCAAAACATACTATTTCCCATTTTTTTTGTTTTTTTATTTTCTTTCTCATTGTTTCCCCTTTTGTTCTGATTCTTTCACAACATGACTAATGTGGAAATTTGTTTAACATGATTATACATGTATAAGCTATTATCAAATTGCTTACTCTCTTCAGGAGGGGGAGTGGGAGGGAGAAAATTTCAAACTCAAAATCTTATAAAAATGAATGTTGAAAACTATCTTCACATGTAATTGGTAAAAAATAAAATACTATTAAGAAAAAAAAGAATGGAAAGCTCAATGAGAAGGGTGATTAAAAGTTGAAGGGGATGGAAGGAAATGATGGATGCATTATTATCAAGTCTATGTAGATTACATACAATGTCCCTGGATGTGCTAACAAAAAATAAGAAAAAGGAAAAAATAGTTCAGCAACATTTTTTTAACACGAGTTAACAACATGAGTGTGTGGCAGGGAATCTACTCTGAGAACTCAAAAGGCAATAATGAAACAGTTCCTGCCTTCAAAGAATTTATATCCAAGTGGAGAAAATTGCAAATTGAAATATCTGTATCACACAATCAACAACTGATTTAATTCAACAATATTCCCAGTAAGTAAAAAAAAATCTGAAGAGGAAGCAACAAATTTATGAAAAATAATTAAAATTATTAATTTTAAGTGCCTCGGGATAAGTCCCATGGAGGTTTGAGTATAAGGAAAACAGCAAGGACCCGTTCAGGTTATTTCAAGCCCAGGTCACAGCCTCATCTGCTCAGGATTCAACAAGACTACTACTGAGTATCTCAGATACAATGGTCAATATGTCATGCTGATATGCCAAATCAAATGTACAGTGCAATCAAGATCAAGTAACAGCGGCTAGTACAGTGTCATCCAAAGAATCATCCATTAAAACAAATGCAAATAGAGATTCTAAATGTGCACAAGGCCTCTGGTAATCTCTGCTGGAGCTTATAGTATCTAACAGCTGCAACTGTGACTGTTCTAGCTAATTGCTCCCAGCAACAAAAATAAACAATCGCTACAGGATGAAAACTGTAACTCGCCAAATATTAATGGAATTTTTCAGCCAGCCATCTCAAGCCTTGGTTAATAAAAATAATTATTAATGGCAAAAAGATCTCAAGTGATAGTTTTTTTTCCCCTTTTCTTGAGGAGAGGCAGGTAACTTTGGGGTAACAAGCAGTAAAAGAGCTGCTTTAAGAAAAAAAGAAAATTCCTGAAATTCAAAACTTCCAGATAGAAAATGAAATGTACCCTGAGTGTAGAAGGATTTAAAACATCTGAGGAATTTTAACTTGTGTACAACTTTTAACATATGGAGAAGAGAGTCACACTGATTGGTGCTATTTTTAAAGTGCAGTTCAACCATAAAAATAGACATTTACTCATAAAGAAACTTGAATAGAGAACAAGTCCAATCTGTGTGTCATTGTTAAGAAAGGGGAGAAATGGGGCTGTGGCTCCTTCTAGAAAGCCATTTATGGCCTGCCTGTGATGTCACAGGAGGATCCAGGTGCACGATAATGAGTGTCTTTCAGTTTCATCAATCTTTTGCAAAGTGCTCTCTACCATCAGACAGTTTTCTGAGTACATGCACATAAGGAGATACTATTTACTGAGACCCTAGAAGAATATCACTGCAATCAGAGACCCTATGAAGCAAGGAGGAAGGAGAAATTACTCACCCATAATTTGGATCATCATCTCTTCCTCTTCCCCCATTCAGTGGCAGAATGCTGTTAACCTTACTGTAGCATGGGACAGAACAAAGATAAGATGAGGGGAGAGTTGAGTATTAGAAATGGCTCTTCTCCCCTTCATGTAGGCATGAAAAAGTATTACCACTCACCATTCTGGGCAGGGTTGCCAAACTTCATCTTCCCATACAGTGAGAAAAGGGAAGTGAACACCTCCCTAGCCTTCAAAAAAACCCAAAAAACCCAACAACCCAAAATACCCCAAACCACCCACCAAAAACAAAAAAACAAAAAACATCTTGACTTGCAGACATAGAAAATGTGCATTTGCAGACCTCAGGGAAATTGTATTAGGATCTTCTCTTTTTACAGAGAAGGAAATTGAGGCCAGAAGAGGTTAAGTAGTTTGCCCAAAGTCATATAGTCAATAAGTAGGTTCTCAAGACTGTAAATCCACTCATTACATTCTCTTGATTTTTCTCATTTGTATGAAAACTACCTGTATGATAAAGCAAAAATAAAATGAACATTCTGAGGTAAAAATAAGAGTTCATGAAATCCTGAACTGGCTGAGATTTACAAGTGAGGACTCTGAAGTCAATTTTTTAGTTATATAAAGTAGATGTTGCCAAGAAACTCTTAGTATAACTAAACTGTTTTGGCTACATTTGGATAAAAATAATTAAATTCTAAAAGTTTTTTCTCTGTCTTTCAATGATGACATCTTACTAGAACATGCAACACCAAAGATAGAACTTTTTTGTTGTTGTTTTTTAATTGCTGACCACTTACTTTTTTAATGGTTTTCCTAGACTCAACATAAAAAAATAAATGGCACCTTAATGCTGTTTTTTAAAATCCAGAACTTTGAACATAGCAACTATAAAAGTTATGATACACAAAGTTTAATAAGATAAAATACACTAAATGTCAATTCATACAATTTAATAAATTAGTCTATTTCCACTTCTTAAAAGTCCATAATTTTAAGACTTGCAAATTAAGTAAAACTGAGCTTTGAATTTCCCCATCCCTTATCATAAGATGTGTCCTTCAATTCTTGATGCTAGGTAATAACTATGATAAATACAAAATGAACTTACCTGTAATGAGATTTTGATGACTTAAGCATCTAGCAAGTTTCAGAATTCAGACTGTAACAGAAAACCAAAGGGCAGAAGATTTAGGAACATGAGAACCTCTTATTTTTAGTATTTCAGTGTTGATGTAGCAGGGGGGAGGGAGGGGGGCTAGGAAGCACTCACTCATACAATCTTGGGCAAATCACAACCTCTCTGGGCCTCAGTTTCCTCAACTGTAAAATTGAGGGGAAAGGGTTGGACTAGATGGCTCTTGAAGGTCTTATCCATTCTCCAAATTCTTTTAAATCCATGAGAACTAAAGTTAAATAAACATTTCTGTTTGGAAATATTCATTGTAAAAATGAAGTCAAAGCTATCACTTCAGTTAAAATTTCTAAGCCATAGCTTTCTAAAAAGAACTTCATTACACTTCAATGCCAAAGTAATGAAAATCTGATTAAAAAAAAAAACAAACAAAAACACCCGCTCACACTTAAGTCCAGGACAAGACAAGTAGTCCTGGAGAGCCATCCTCTGCCAATTAAAGCATGAATATAATAGTGAGGCAGAGCATTCTCTGGAAAAGAATACTGAAGAAGGAGTCAGATCTGCATTCAAAAGACCTCTGTAACTTGGAATAAATTACATAACCAGCGTTTCCTTTCCTCATCTATACAATGAAGGAAGCTACTTGGAACAGGGTACTTCTCTCAACTCCACAATGCTCCCGAGGGGGGCTGATGACTTCAGAATCAGGTATGGTATCATGCAGGAATGTGTCTTCATAGTAACAAAACCACAGAAACTCTGGACCATCTTTTAGTAGAATTGTAGATGAGCACAGACCACTTTTCACCAACAGTCCATGAAATAATTATGACCACAGTGGTCTATTTTTCCAATGAAATTCTGGTTGAAATTTTTCCTTTTCTCCCTGATGCATAATTCCTCATTGAAAGGTAAAGAAAAACTTTTCCCCTAGATTCCAAAAAAATAAAATAGTGTGTGTATGTGTGCGCCCACTCGTGCAGAGTAGGGTGGAGGGGATGGGGGTTAGGTTGGGGGGGGTGGGGTGTAATGTTGGGAAAACCCAAGCCCATCATGTTGAAAATGAATGAGAAACATTTAGGTTTTACAATTTCCCCACAGCTTCTGTGTGAGTTATGTTTGAGAAGTCTGGATAAGAAAAATAACAAAAATGAATACCTAATAATATAGTATACTTATATGCTAAGGCACCAGGAACTATATAAATGCTAAATAGGAAAACTTTTATCATTATGATTTTAAATCACTTGGTCTGAAAGAAGTGAAGGCATTGAAAGCAATATGTGGTTGGGCGGGGTAAGAAGTTTTGCTACCTAATACAATTCTCATCATCCAGAAACATCTCTTGTAAAAAACAGGAAGGTTGTGTTTTCTTTACCTCCAGTATATTATAAGCCCCAGATTCAGGATATAATCTCCACAGTGAAAATGTAGCAGCAATGGGAAGGAAGAACAATATCAAAAATTTAACTATTAAGTCATAAATCCCTTTTAGTCTTTTTTAAAGTGTACTGAGTTCCAGTTTATCATGAATTCAAAACCAGAAGACTCAGTTAAGTTTTCTTTACTTACACACACACCCACACACCCACCACTCTTTCCCTTTCTGTCTCCCCCACCCCCAGCACACAAGAAAAATTATTAGAGATTTCATTTTCTAGTGTGTGGCATAAGGTCAATAAATTTATCCCAATAGTTTATAGTTTTACATTCATAGTATTATATTATGAAAACTAATGTTTATAGTTGTAACTCTAAGGCATGGTAAGATCTTAAAATTCCTACTGAGTAAGGGATTAGAGTAGTATAGTTTTAGAATTGCATTATTAGTACTTTGAAACTTGATCATATATGTGCATCTATTTATACTTAAGTTATAGAAGGAAGCATGGCATGGTGGATTCAGGGGATAGCCTTGGAATCAGGAAGATTCAGGTTCAAATTTTAACTCCTATCAGCTATGTGACTCTGGGCAAGTCACAGTGTATCATTACCCTAGGCAACTTTCTAAGGATGATCAGCGTGGCACAGTAAAAATGAGGCTAGATTTAAAGTCAGCTAGTTGATTCAAATACCAATTCTGTCATTTGCCAGTCACCCTGTATACTTTGGAGCAGTCTTTGGACCTCAATTTCCTCATCAATAAAGGAGTTGAGCTAAAAAAAAAACTCTGATGTCCAAATCTATGATTATTTGCTGATCTGAATTGGTAGAGAAAGTTTTCACACAAGGAATTCCTTACAGAGATGAAATCACTGATACAGACTAAATAGATAAGTTGATGTTATATAAGATACCTCATGAACTACACCAAGAGACAGCATGCGGTGTAGTTGATAGAGTATTAAGAATAACAAAGCCCTGGGTTTAAAGTGCTTTCACTGAGAAATACTGGCTCTGCAACTCTAGGCAAGTTGTTAATTCCCCAAGCAAGTCTCTTAAGACCATAAAAGTGCAAAATGGGGCAAATTGCATTATATAATATGTACCCACAATTTAAAAAAACACTCTAGAGAGAAGGGCTATGGCATATTAGTCAGATCACCTGGAGAAATTGTGGGAGAATATGGACACAAATTACACAGGAATTGGTGATCTGCTTTGAAGTACCCCCACATCAGTGAAGATTACAGACCAAGATCTTGATGTACATACATGTGTGTGGCCATTTACGTAGATTATACATGTGGATCTGCTAAACAAAGATAAAATGTGTGCGATATACCCAGAATATTGTTTTTCTTAAGTATTGGAACATGGAATAGCTGGAAGGTACAGTGAATAGAGTGATGGGTGTATAGTCCAGAAGACCTAAATTCAAATTTAACTTACTAGTTGGGTATTCCTGGACGATTCACTTAGTCTGTTTGTTTCAGTTTCCTCATCTGTAAAATGGAATAATAGCAGCTACCTATCTTGCTGGGTTGTTATGAGGACCAAATGATATAATTATAAAACACTTAGCACTGGCACATATTCATCATCACCATCATCATATGCAGAATATTCCAAAAGTCTGACTGAAATTTTAAGCTTAATAAAACCATTAAAGTTTTAAAACTGCAATGAGACTTTTGAGACACCCTATACCAACACACACCCATTTCCCAACCAATTATTCTGAATACATTTTGTTGTTGTTTAGTCATTTACAGACATGTCCAACTCTTGGTGACCCCTTTTGGGGTTTTCTTGACAAAGATACTAGAGTGCATTTCTAAATATTCTGAATAAACAGGGCTTTATTAAACACTGTAATTGATGCCACAACGGTTATTTGGTTTAGAATAGCTATTTAAGTAATTCTTAAGCTTGTCTTAAACTCACGTTAGTAACTCCTGATAGTGATATATATAACAGGCTATAAGGAGAATGATGAGGATACCATGAAAATCTTAGATATTCAACCCAAACCTGTTTCTCAGTCCCGTACTGAAAGTTACTCAAACCTACACTTTAACTTAAGAAAGAAAAAGAAAATGCTTCACCTCTAGCTTTGAAGAAGTGAAACAAGGTTCAGAAATAGCTAGCTACGTGTTACAGAATTTGGTCCTTATTGCTCTGCCTTAATACACACAACTGGACAAACCAATGATTTCTATTTCCCAGAAAAGTGTGACACCATTTCTGGTTTTGGGGAATGGGTATTTTGACATGGTTGTCTTCTAAATATTATAGCTATATTTTATAATTAAACTTCATTTTTCAAACTTGAAGAATAATGGTCCCTTTTGGGGGTGTGATTCTTTAACTCCTTACCCTATCCTCACCTTACAGTCATCTTTATTTTGTGGACAAAGAACAGCATTGCTGATGTTTGCAAGAATGCTGTCATTATGAATGAAGACACATGGATATATTCTCTCCATATTTTAGCCCCATAACATTCATTTATCCATGTTTTCTAGTGTTCAGCTATTCTAGCTGCTCCTATTTGATATTTAGGAAGTCAAAGAGGTAAATTACTGCCCTAATCCAATAATTGTAAGTCTTACATATTTTAGTAAGGCTATGTCTATAAAGGGGTTCCTATGAAAAATCTGGGCAAACTTTACAATATTAAGCTATTTGCATTTTAAAGCTTACTTCCTGGCTTTCTTAAAAAGTAGAAACTAAATTGGAAAAAATTTGCAACATGCATTTTATGTTATTCTAACAATAAAGATAAATTCTAAAATCACTTTATCTAAACTCGGAAAATAAAATCCCAGTATTTCCTTTTTAAAATTTGGGTTAACCATTCAATGAGAGTAAACTATTCTAATCAGTTTGTACCCTATTTTGAAAAAAAATCTGCTAATTTATTGGGATGAAAATCTACACACACACACACACACACACACACACACACACACACACACACACACACACACTCTCTCTCTCTCTCTCTCTCTCTCTCTCTCTCTCTCTGGGAGAGGGATTAGAGCCTCTTTTCCAGTGGTTCTCTCTTAAATTCTTTGCTGTGATACTCAAACCACTGTCCAATTGAATAATCCACCAAAATATTGATCAGTCATGAGGGCAAGAAAGAGAAAAGGAGGGCATTAACAGCAAAAAATTATTATTAGATTCATGTAATAAAAGCAGAAGAATTAAATGTTAGTTAATTAGCTCCATGTTGGAGGAAAGATAAATCATATCACTCAGCTAGAATCTTTGACTACTGCCAAGAGGGGCTTTATGTCCACTGATATGAGAATGGTTTAGTGAGGAGAATGCTACAACAAAATTAAGTCTTTTAACAAATACATAAAACATCATAATCCTTAATTATCAAGCCAAACTTTCTCAATCCTAAAGAGAAAACTTCCCCCAAAAGAGACCATCAAGATATGTATCTTTATAGGAGTGGTAATTATGCAACAAAAATTCAAAATAGAATTGAAATTCTAAAATCACTGTTTTCATTGATGCACAAAATATGCCTAATCCCTTCCATGAATAGGGGCAGGGTGTGGTACAGGTTCTTCGAAGATCAGCTCAATTTAAAAAATTTGGTAACCATCTCAAACTAGACCACTTTGGTAAGACCAACATTAAAAAAAAGAGAGAGAGAAATCCTACTTATGGAGGTCAATTAAAGCTCAACTTTTCAACTCTATAATTTGGCTTATCCCCCTGCCTCACGTAAAGCAAACAGCATATTGTTGCTCCCCTTTCATGCAATAAACAGAATTCTGCTATAGAACAACACATTAATACATGAAATCTGTTTTTTAAAAATGAGCTCTTCGTTACAACAGGGTATTCCATTCCTACAGGTAGTTTTACTAGGTAATAATGGTGTGTGCTCTTATAAAATTATTCACTTGGTGATATTTAAGAAATTCTTAGAGGGTCAAATTCTACTGTCTTTTCCATGGTTGACTTAAATTCACTTATCAATCTCACACTTGGTTCTGCTTTTAAATAAACCTTTGGGGAACACAAATTCTGAGAAAGCACCCCTTATCCGACACCAGTTGTGTATAAAGACCTACTCACCACACTGTTCTTTCCCTTCAACTTTGTTTATTGATGTACTGAACATGAAAAAGTACAAAGGATTCAAACACAAAAGAAAACATGTACAGCCTCTTAAATACTCAACAGAATATATTTTCTATTCCAACAGATGTGAATTAAGTCATACTGTACAACTTCAAATAAATACCAGCCTTACATTTTATTAAGTGCTCTGATAAACACTGTAAAGTGAAGCACAATTTACATGCCTTCTCATCAATGCCTTGGTTTGCTACAATAGTATAGGAAAGAAGCATGTAGCTACTGTTTTCCCAGATGGGAAATCTTATTTTTTTTTTAAAGTATATACATGTGGTTTTTTTTTTGTTTTTTTCTTTTAATGCAGAAGGTTAACTTTGATAATCTAAATGCACCTAAGGATATGAGAGAGTGCTAAGCCAATTGATTTCTGAATAGCATTGAGTGGGTCAGCATGAAAACCCGCTTTTTCACTTTAGCACGCGCTTCACAGTATATGTACTGTACTATACTGAAAATTTTATAACTACAATTTAAATAATAAAAAATAAAAATTCAAAGCAACTGCAATGATAATGTACAACTATGTTATGCATAGCACATTGCTTGTTCTAAGGGGAAGCATATGAGCATCTCAGTTTATACAAAAAGCAGGACGTAACTATAGAGTTGTCAGTGCATCCTGGAGAAGGCATTTTGCCCTCAGCTTTTTTGAAAATTTATTATAAGCTAGATGCTAATCAGAAAATATTTCGTATTTTTAAAATTTCTTCCATACATGGTAAAGACTTATTTTATTATTTCCCCAAATAGTGGTTTAAGCATCATACAAAGTTAAATTTCAATAGCATACAGGTATTTATGATTTTTGTATGAAAAATGTAAGGAAATTTGTTCAAAACCTATGGTTATACTCATTTTTTTACCACAAACATATTTATAAACAAAAATGTAGCATCACCATAAACAGCTGAAGCTAGACTATCTACAGACAAAATCAGCAACAAATCTGATGCACTGTAAATTCAAGTCCCCAGGACAACAGAAATGAATAAGCAAGACCTCAAGTAACCATGTTAATGCCATTTACAAAGGAAAAAAAAAACGATACAAAAACATTCAAAACCTGAACATCACTTGGCATGTAAGGAAGAAAAAAAAAATAAAAACAACAAATTAGCTGAAAGGTTCATAAACACAAGGTCTTATTTACATTACACAAAGCTCAGGTGTTAGCCTTGAACATAACTTTCAAAACACCTTCAAATATCTCCAACCCAGATCACTTCTGATGATTTGTCGCAGTACAAATCATGTGCAACATCTTTTTTTTTTTTCTTAAGACAAAACAATTCTTCAAACAATACTGCAAGTACATCACTAAACACCATGAGCTCTATCTGAAGGGAATTCTTTAGGAAGAACAGATTTTTTCCCCCATCTCTTGGTAATTTAAATTTCTTGCCTGCTCTTATATATTCTTTTTTGTAAATTTTTATTTGTTTCAAAATCACAAATCAACGTGAGCCACCTATCACATAATAGCCAGGATGATCAGACGCTCCACTGATGATTACAAAAATGAAACCAACAGTGTTCCCATTGATTCTACTGCTTTAATACAAAGATCTCCAAAGTATTTTCCTACATCATAAATCTTTCTAAATTTTCCAACCACTGCAAATTTCCTGGTAAGTTTTAAAAGCTCACTAGGTGTCATATGAAGAGATTTCTCAAAGTATTCAAGTCAAAATATTTGTTCCAGGACCAGTAAAAAGTTTCTCCAAATTTTCTTTTTTATAAAAATAGATGCTTTTTTTAAACCCACATCAAAGAGGCTCTTATCTCTTTGGCAAGGTACTGCTTTACGAAAAGTTCTCCAGTATTCTTACAATAAGCGTTTATAATGTAGCCCCCCCTTCCCCAACCCAAATCATAATTACAAAATAAATACTGTTTTAAACTTTATAAATAAAATGTAAACTTCAAAATACTTTTTTTTGAACAGACATAACAGCAATGCATTAAATGTAAACCAAACACAAAGCAAACTGGGAAAAGAACTAAAAAAGGAACACAACCAACTTAAGGGTTATAACACAAAGCCTCAATATTTACTCACATGTTCAAGGCAGTTATGTAAAAGAAAAGAAACTTCTTCCCTTAGCTGAAACACTTTAAAAGGTCCACCTTCTTCAAAGAAGGCAATAGAATGCAATGTGACAGGTAAAAACCCTGTACCTCTTGTCCATATTCAAACATAAAGATATTAAGAAGTTTTAATTCAAATACTAGCAATAAAAAACTCACATATTTCTTAGGATGCTAAGTAGTCATTTTATCCCCATCTCAACACTGACTTACAAAGACATTTACTAATGTATAAAGTTTCTCTTAACTTGCCTTTGTTGTATAGTTTTCATATATAAACGGACTGAGGACAATAAACTTATTAGGCTTTGTGCGTTTTGTTTGTTTTAAAGGACACCTGCAATACTCTGTCTCCCAGGCGGTATCCATTCAGGCTAGCTATTGCCATGGCGGCCTCATCATAGTTTGTCATAGTCACAAATCCAAAACCTTTGCATTTATTGGTGTTAAAGTCACGGATGACCTTCACGTTGGTGACAGCTCCAAAAGGCCCAAACATTTGCCACAGGATACTCTCATCTGCGTCCGGTGCCAAGTTGTACACAAAAATACACCACCCTGTTCCTGCATGCCCTGGGATATTAATTCCAGCCAAACTGGTCATTCCATCAATGGTCATTGGAGAAAACCTACTAAACAAATCAGGAAACAAAAGCAAGAACAAGAAAGGAAGCTGGTTACAGTCATCTCCCCTGTTTTTCCCCTTACTACCCAACCCTCAAAGTTCTTAGACATCTCCCCAACGTCCTCTGCCCCCAACCCCAACACACACATACACACAAATGCTTAAGTTGTTGAACAAAAGAATCTGTAGCTTGCAATAACATGCTATACAGTAGAGGTAATTATGAACCGTAATTTGCTAAGTGAATGGTTGCCAGACTCAGTGTTGAACCCTACTATCCACAACAGCCATGAATATTTTAGAGCTGATGGATGAATTAAACAGTTTTTAAAACCCACAAACAAACATGCTATGACGTCGCAATGCAATACATAACAAATAATGGTGTTTGGTTTTTGAAGACTCAGTGGCATGAAACCTTCCCTTGAATCAGATATGCTCCAAAAGAAGCATTTCATTCAGTTGAACATGCAAAATAAAACCCAACACAAACCTTATGGACAAATAAAGAAAGAAATAAAAAAAGGTAGCCTCTTTCTCCAAAATTAAATGCAAACTAATCAATTAGGGTGGGGACAATTATGAATATTATGAACCTAATGCGATTCTTCATTACCTCTTTACTCCATAAGCCATATTGAGCAGATTGTCCAACCTGCAAAACACACATTTAGCAAACTGTTCAGTCTTCGATTTTTTTCCTTGTGTGTTTAAGAAAGCTTGGCTTTGTTACTGCCATCGTCTTTGAATGCATTTCTACAGCATGTGTATGCAAAGCCTCAGAGCGGCAGTAAACACAGTGGTGACACGCATTACAGTACCTTTCATGTGACTGTGAGAACAGGTGCACATTCCCACACATCAGTGCCCATTAGCACTTCCAGCAGACATTGTTTCCTACGGAAACAACAGTTTCCGATTACTACAGGTCAGTGCAACTCTGCATGTGACACTGTTGCTAGCAAGGGAAGTATCACGAGTCACCACTGTAATCTTCTGGTCAAAACCATCCAGAGAAGGGGGAAAAAGTTTGAGACTTTACTCATCTTTCCTAAGATTTAATTATTATTTTATCATTAATGACACCTAAGAAGAACAGAAATTTCTTCTGTTCAACCCCAGATTTAGGGATTTGAGAGAAAGACTGGTCAAGGAATGTTGCATTATAACTACTATGATGCTTCATATGAGAAGACTTTATGGTGACAGCTCATTCCTGATCAACAGACTCAGGACAGGAGTACAAGGAAAGAGGGACAAAAAAAGCAGAATTTCTAGATGCCTTGAATGACTGACTTTACATTCCCAATTATGGACTTTGCTTTTGATTTTTTAAACCTAGTACCATGAAACAGAATCTCAGATCAGGAAGGAACTATCTATTGCAATGCCCTCATCATTTTACAGAGAAACAGACTGAGGCCAATTGGTCAACTGATTTGCCCATGATCACACAGCTAGTTAGTAGTGGTCAGAAGTGGAATCCTCACATCTCAAATTTCCTAATGGGCTTTCTACCACATCATGCTTCTTGGGAATAAAGAAAACAAAAAGCTTGAATCTTACTTTAGATTCTAGAAGTTATATGGTTGAAGATGGGGAAGAGGGAAGAGCATAGGCTTTGATGAGAGAATATGAGATTTTCCTTGAAAACATCAAAGACAGGCCTAAATGTCATGACATTTTTTTCAATTAAACTCAAAAGCATTCCACTTAAATGTTTCTCCTTTGCTTATTTAAACATGGCTTGTCATGATGTTTTTACATAATTGTTTCCTCTTATTTTCTGTTAACTTTGAGGAAAAGTTTAGTATAACTATATCTGAAGACAATGAGAAATAAAATGACACCTCTAATCTTGATACTACTATCTTGTCTTCCCAAATATGATAATCAAAATGATCTCTCTATTAGATTAACCCCTATTCATTAGATTCATAATTCTGTTTTAACACTGAAGAAAGACATGTTCAATTTTCAACCATTTGAAGAATAGGGAGGCAATCACTAATTACTTGGTCTGCAAGGGGAGGCCAGATTTTCAAAGCCTAGATTCAGGGACCAAATAACATACTGCCTTCAGAAGCAGTAAATGGAAATATCTTTTGTTTTTCTTTCTTTTCCCCCCCCATGGGTACAAAAGGCATTTTCCAGTATTCTCTGGAACCAAAGAGTAGAAGTTGACAAAACAAATGAAAGCAATTATACTCATTACCTTAAGGAAAGAATGAATATCTCAAAACTACTAAATTGTCAAAATGCATTTATTCTCATTGACTTAACTACCTAATCTAGAATGAAAGGGGAGAGGGGTTTTGTTGTTGCTGTTGTTTATTTGCTTAACAGATCATGAACATGACCAAAACCGATGAGTTTTTGAAACTATAACTGCCTATTTTATAGTAGGATGTTTCATTACATGTATCCAAATATACTGAATTTAAGAAAGTTAAATTAACTGATACTCAAGGAATTAATTTGGTATTTGTTACTTGGGCCTCCATTCCCATCAACATCCAGTGCATCCCTGAAATACTGGGATGAGTTCAAGTACAGATATAGCTGCCAATTCTGTGTCTGCCTTCTGAGGACCAGCTTAAGGCCATGACAGCTAATGAACAGAAGCATTCGCTACTAGATTCATTTTTTTCAGGCAGAACAATGTCTGTGTGTTAAGGAAGCACCTATACCAATAAAATGATGAAGTCTTTCAAAAGCTCCAAAAATATTAACCTACTTACTAAAGTTGCAAAATTTTAGGCTCCTCTCAAATAAATCTTAAAAAGGATGACTCTTGACATTTATCCTCTAGCCTTCAATTCATTCAGAATAAAATCTCACTACCCATGTGCCTCAAAGGCATCTATGCCAGAGATTCCACTGTACCAGTCTACTACCAATAGTAGCATGTTTAACAACAACCAGAAGTACTGAGAGATTGGTACCTTATTAACACTGCCCAAATCAAGGCCATGGAGAGAAGAGTCATGGATCAATCTCAGAACAAAGATTCCTACAGTACTACTAGGTTCTAGACTACTATTCCAACAGCCCCAAATCTCTAAATTCTGGCAAACAAGGATTCATCTACCTCATGACTTTTTGAGGATCTTCCTAGTATTGTCTATCTCCCCCCACCCCACTACCACTGCTTTAATATTTCCAACACAATTCCCTGGA
This sequence comes from Dromiciops gliroides, assembly GCF_019393635.1. Taxonomy (NCBI): domain Eukaryota; kingdom Metazoa; phylum Chordata; class Mammalia; order Microbiotheria; family Microbiotheriidae; genus Dromiciops; species Dromiciops gliroides. The sequence goes on along the minus strand of NC_057861.1, from coordinate 566,700,987 downwards.
ACACCAATATTTCTTCTTATTTCAGTTGCTTCTCCTACATTCAAATAGACAGTGACCCCAAGATTCATGAAACATCCAAGTGGATTTTGATTCTCAGTGGGAAGAGGAGGACCCAGGCACATAAGGGAGAAGTAGGGAGAAATGTTGCCCTACGATTTGAGGTACTTACTCATTAGCTAACTAATGTGTGTGCGTGTGTGTGTGTGTGTGTGACACACACACACACACACACACACACACACACACACACACACACACGGAGAAAGGAGGCAGAAAGAGCCAAGTGAACTAGGGACCAAGGAATGATACAGTCCCTAAGACCAGAGGACCCCAAAGCATCTTGATGTCCCCAATCTACCTAATGGTTTAAAAAAACCAAAACCCTGCCTGATTTTTAAAATGGAATTTTATGGGGAGGGGGAGAGAAAGATGCTTCATATATATAAAAACTTCAAAGTGATTTTCTATATTAAAGGATACCAGGATTATACTATCTCCATTACTAAATGAAATCTGTAGTTGAATGTCATGGTGTGTTTTCTAAGATAAACAGCTGGAAGCTTATTGTGAAAATATCAAGAATACTCAAAAGCCATAATAATTCCTTCCCTTCAAAAGGGGAATGTGGCAATACTACCAGCACACCAATCAGCTGAAACTTTTATTGGCGAATACTGTTTAAAAAAAATGAAGCTTTTCAAAGGCTTTTAAAAGTACATATATGGGACTCATTTTTTGAGCACACCCCCAATAAAAAGACATCAAACTGAAGAAAATTAAGGTTGCCTTATGAGAAGATATTATGGAAAAACTGGCTGAAAGTTAATTCAACTACCATTCACTATTTACCCAGAAAACCACCATAGGCCTTGAATTAGATTCTCGATCCAATCAAATACACTTACCTTATTTTCTAAATTGTCGGCAATAAAATACATCAGTCCAGTCAAGTAAATTATTCCTATTAAAATAATTTCTTTCCTAGCTTTTCTTCACATGGCATGACAGAATAAATTGTAAACTCTCACAGGTTAAAAACACAACCCTGAAGTAGATGTTTTTCTTTTTTTTTTAATTTAAAAAAATAGAATAGTTCATGTGTATCAAAGCTGTAATAATTTTCCTCTCAACCACTCTTAAAATTCATAAATAAAAATTTCCAACAGTTCAAAAATAAAGGTACTAGGAAAACGTATTGCTTTAAAAAAAAATTTTGTGTCATGCCAGCTAAAAGAGATGTTCTTATTAGAACAAAAACCACACAGTTGGTGAAAATGGAGCCTTGATACTGGGACAAAACATTTAAGTATATTGTATAGGAAAAACAACACACAAAGGTTGTAAAGAGAACAAGCAAGCACCCAATCTATGGAGAATCTTGAGGAAATGACTCTTCTAAAGTTCTAAGGTAAACAATGATATAAAGATAAAATAGGTTTTTTTGTGTTTTTTTTAAAAAGGAAATTGTAAAACTTTACAAATTAACCATTAAGTCCTAGGAATAAAGGTATTCAAGACTTCTCCATGGTATCTATTGGCCCCCTAAAGCTTATGTCTATATTAAGATATCACTATCAGTTCACATCTTGTCTTTTCTAAGACAAGAATGGGATGAGACAAAGGAAAAAGGCAAGAAAGCAGAAATCAGGATTAAGAAGAGACAAGACAACATTTCTTCCAAATGAGGAGGAAGGCTAAGTTGCTCAGCCCAATTGATCCCTTTGACATGTGATCCTGTAGTCCCAAGTCAATTACAAGTCTAACTTCTGAATTAAGAATCATAGGAAATGGGCAGAATAGAGGGTTCATGGGATTTGTTACCATACCTTTGCTCTGTAAGACCTCCCTAGAATCACCTCCAACAAAAGACCTAATTTGCGTCTTCCTGTCTTTTCAACTTCTAACAGGTACTGCTCTGACAGAAATTACCATTATGTGGGCCTACTTGTCCAGGTCTGTATTCTAAAAATCGTCTTAAGACGTAACTCTAAAGGTGTCATTTTTCTGAAGAACAGTTATAGCTTGAATGAGAAAATCCAAAAGTACTTCAAAATAATTACTTTTATTATCTTCTAGCCAAACTTTTTAATATTCATATTTGTTAGTCTGAAAAAGGTGTGGACAACATCTTTAAAATGGGAATAGTAATAGCACCTTCCCCCTTGAGTTATTGGGAGGATAAAATTAGACATCTGTGAAGCACTTTGTAAACCTTAAAGTGCTATATAAATGCTAGGTATTATATAAAGTATAGATAAAAATATTAGGAGTCTCCTCCCTACCTCCTTCCTCCCCCAACAATACCCAGCTCTGCAGTATCCCAAGGTCTTTTCTCTACATAGAGAGTTCTAAATAGGGACCATTTACTTGGGGAAAAGGTTCAAAATTCTTTCTATTGTACCCCTATACAATGTGAAAGAGTCTTCCTTTTTAATCTAACAAAAATCACTCTTTAGTTTAATGCTAGGGAAAGAAATTCACTTTTCAAAATCTGACTCATAGCTATGATGCTATCTGTAACAGAAATTTAAAAAAATTCTGTTTTTCTTCCTCCCCAGAGAAAAGGCTGAGGTAAAGGAGAAAGCAAACACTGAGTCATCATGTCAAAAGGCAGGTTTGGGGACCATTCTACCACTTCAAGGGGATAAGAACTATTTGGAAGAACTTCCCTGGTACAAATAAAAACTGAATGCTTTTATAAACATAAGAAAAAATTCTATTCTATCTCATAACTCACAAAGCATATATTTCCATTAAGTTTTAACACAGAAAATTCAAGCTAAGCTCTAGGGAGAGCTTAGAATGGACAATCAAAAGCACTATTATTTTTTCCCCATTTATTTCTATCTGTTCTATATATGTATTTAAATTTAGTACCATGTAATATTTCTGTATATTGGACAGCTGTTTGTGATTTTATTTTTATAACCAGCTTGTCCACCCAAAAAAGAAAGGAAAATCAATATGCACTTGTAATCAATAAAGCTAGAGTGAGGGTGGGTGGCACTATAGTTAGCAAATCCCATATGGCCAAATGTATTCAACTTGTTCAGACAAATAGAAACTGCCTTACTCATGAAAATCAGGAGCATGTCTCCATTCTTTCACAAAAGAGAACTAATATGTACATGTGCAGACATGGAAACACATACACACACAGAGCAATCTTGGCTTAACTGTCAATTTAGCCCTGAGAAAGACCAACATTTTTTTTGGATTTTATTTATTAATTTATTTTGGTAAATTATACCATGAGAATCATCATTCTTATTAGAATAGGGCTTTTAAAAACGAATGAAAAGAAAGAAATACTCAAGTCCTACCTATAGCTATATAGTTATTTTGTATATGTAGATTGATAGGCTAAAGGAAAGAGGAAGACCTCAAATGAATTAAAACAGCAATGCAGATTAAGTATTCTATTGGTTAAGAATACCTAAAAACAAATAGTGCTTTCCTTCTACCCCAGGGCCTACAAGACACACAATTCCTAAGTCTGTTTTCTCTGTTCTCCCATAACATAACCTCTATAGGCTTAAAGGCAAAGTTATGCTAAGTATGGAATTCGAGAACCTGAGAGATGTACTGCCCTTTGTAGGAAGTGGCCGTTAAGTTTTAAGGATGTTTGTTTCAATAGCTGGGCCCAAAATGAAATCAGACTTACCTAAAACGTTGAGCCTGCTGAGCTAGTGGTCCTGGATACCTTCTGTTGGGAGATTGGTACAGCTGAGAGAGGATGGCCTGATTGGTTTTTTGGCTTGGATTATTAGCAAACTTGACAGTGATTGGCTCTGTGGCACTTGGAGGTTTCTGGCCATTTAGACCTTTGATCGCTTCTTCTGCCTCAATCCGTTTGTCAAATCGAATAAACCCTACACCCCTTGATACTCCTGTGTTGGATGGGAAGGGGGAAAATACATTAATTTCCTCCTTCTCCTCAAGAACATGCATCTTGCCCATTAAATCCTATTTACCTTTCTTTATATTTTTATATTCAAAGAAAATATAATCTACATATTAATAACTACCATTTCAGGCCAGATGATTAAGTGTGCTAAGAATAAATTTGAGTAACAAAAAGCTACCTACTCTTATTATCATCGTACCATATTCACAATTACCTTTACTGATGAGCACACCCATCAATAAGAAAAATCATGAAGTGGTAGGATCAAGTAAATACCAACTATTATTATTTACTATCTTTAAACATGTCAATCCAATATGATAGACCAAAAGTAGTAATAACACCAGAGTACCTTTGGAACGTCTGAAAGTAGCTCCTTAAATAGTAACTAAGAAACCAAATTTTTGAGATTATCAGTCATATCTGACTCTTCATGATACCATTTGGGGGGTTTCTTAGCAAAGATACTGTAGTAGTTTGCCATTTTCTTCCCTACTTCTTCTTACACATGAAGCAACTGAAGCAAATAGGGTTAAGTGACTTGCTCAGGGTCACACAGCTAATAAATGTCTGAGACAAGATTTGAATTCAGGAAGATGAGCCTTTTTGACTCTAGGCCTGGCACTCAATCCACTGCATCACCTAGCTGACACAAGAAACTAAATTAAGGTTATACAATTATTTTTCTTTTAGATTAAAAAATTAAGATTATGTTTTAAATTTATACATCCTGGTAATAAAAAAAATACTTCAGGGCATATTTTACACTATGGTGTCATTTAGAAAAATCTCTTACTTTTATAGAGAAAACTCTTACTTTTAAAATTGATCCAAAAAAAATCTAACTTTTAAAAATGTCTTTATACATTTCTTGTGTTATGTTAAATGAGCAATATATGATGGGTCTCTTGCCACAACTGCTTTAGATTAGTGATATTAAATTTAAAAAGAAATGTGGGCCAAAAAATCATATATAAAGATTCCTATGGCTAAATAGTGAGTTAGAAAACCACATCATTAACATTATTTGTATTTTACTGTTTTTTGGTAAATAGTTCCCAATTATATTTTAATCTGGTTCAGCCACACTCAGGAGTGCTGTGGACCACATGCGGCCCATTCTGCTTTAGATTATAAATAGTTAGGACAGATAAAAAGAACAAGACTAAAGGAAACAATATAAAAAGAAGAAAGATATCACTTAGGTGGTGAGTGCTATAAAAATATTAATAGTTAACATCAAATTTTGTAGTTGAAATTAAAGTGAGCCGCACTTTAAGGACATGTTCCCAAATCAAAGCCTTGCTATGTTCTTGAACAATGCAATTTTTGTTTTTGGTTAAATGAAATTGTGTTCAAATTACTTTAAGATATGAGGCGGGCCAAAATATTCTAGACATAATTATTACTGCCCTAAATGTGAAAATGAAATGAAACATTTTACATTAAAAACAGAATGCCACAAGCTCAAATTCCCTTCTCAGCTTTTTAGCTAAGATTAAGCGATGGAGCAGTTCAACAGCTAATGTGTCCTCTCTCTGGGGATATTACTTTGCTTCCTCACAGAACTCTTTTAACAGATGTCATCAACTTAACTGTCTCAAAGCTACAAACTTTCAATTTTTAAGGGCCCGTCTCTTTCTACTATAGTCATCTATTTATTTGGAACGTCTCTTTTTCCAAAGTAACAAGTAACATTTATATTCCCTAAACATGGATTTTTTATATACATGAAGTTCTTTCAGTGCTCAGGGTATTTTACAACCTTAATGCCATTAACACTTTAAGGAGTAATTATTAAAAAGGGTTCTCAAACCACTATAAAGTACTGATGATGCACATTAAGCCTCACATCGTTTGCTGGAAAATAAAGGAAAAGGAAAAAAGAATGATTTATCAAGAGTTTACATGTTTAAAATTCCAACACCTAAATGTGTGCATTTCAACTGCAACCCCTACCCTCACCCGAGCAATGCACTGTAAAGGTATCATACCATGAAAATTCTTCCTAAAATTCTGCATCAGGAAACATTACAGAATTGTTCCACTAAGCTACTGTTGTCAATATCACTAACTCTGCAGCAAACAAGTATACCTTGTGTTATACTCCATTGTCAGAAAGTGAGCATGTTTGGAGTTAATCTTCTGCTTTTATTCTAATTTTTACTTATAAACTGCTGATGGGAGACAATTTTATAGGACAGATGAACAGTCAAGAGTTAAGAAGACCTGAGTTCTAGTCCTCCTTCTGACACAAACTTGCTGTGTGACCATTGGCAATCACTTAAGTTCTCAGCACCTTCCCCAGTCAACACTATAAATGATAAATTGCAATGCAAATCTCCATTTGGTAGGAGTTTCCACACTGGGAGTTCACCAAGTCAATGAAAAAAACAACTCTTGAGATCTAAAAATTAATGAGAAAGATAAGGAATAGTACCATGGAATTGTTCCACCCATTATCTGACTTACCAATTACTTCAGTTAACTTCTTTATAAAAATTTTTAAAAATATATTTAAAATGTGTTGGAGGCTTGTTTAACTCAGACCTGGATACTACTTTAAACTTGCTGGTATTATATTTAAATCGTGTGTGTGTGTGTGTGTGTGTGTGTGTGTGTGTGAGAGAGAGAGAGAGAGAGAGAGAGAGAGAGAGAACAAGCTAACATTCTAAAAATTTAAGTGGTAGGAAAAAAGCAGCATATGTTACTCCTTTATAATGAGCTAACATCCCTAGAACTTATTTGATCAAAAAAGCAAATAAAACTCATCGAATGCCACAGAACACAAACTTTAGCATGTCCCACAACAAGCTGGACAAGCTTCAAGTCAAGACCCAGTGAAGGATTGTGATTTCTGTCATCCAAAGCAATATCAGCTGCTTTATTATTATTATTTTTTGGACCACCACTTGTCAATCAGTATACAGACATATGGAGGGGTTATGGTCTATGTCAAATGAGAGGAATACCCACATTCAAGTTAAGATGGATAGTTTGAAATGCTGAAGCAAATCATTAGTTGCAGAATAGGCTATCCTACAATCTGACTGTACTACAGTACTCTTCATCAGAACTTGGTTAGTTGACATAATTCTCCTAGTTCTTTCAGTACAAATAGCACAAATCATATTAGGATTTCAATTGGGATATTCTTTCCATATTAGGACTATAGTCTACTCTCTCCTTCACCAAAAGAAGTGAAATGCACAAAATGATGATGCTCTTGCTCTAAAGGATTGTGTAAAGATTCCAAGGATTAGATTTACTATTTAACCCCATTAACAACAAATTATATTTCTCACCAAAACCATTAAGTGAGATATAAGCAAGAATAAAGAGGATTATGAGAGAACTAAAAGAAGAGAAAATAAGACCTTGGTTTCACATGCATAACTATCAGAGACAATTTTTCACCCCACCCCAACCCCAATAGAGTGAAACCCTGTTTACCACAGGCTTTTTTCCTCTAAGTCATCCACTATGGGGATTATTCTTTTACCTAGAGTAAAAGGCTATTCATTATGAACAGAACAAAAATAGTTATTTGGACTGCTGTTGATAAGACTCATTTTAGGCAGAATGATGTTCATAAGAAGAAAAAACGCATTCTGCCAATATTTTATTCAAAGTCTGTTAATCTAAAATTTTCTTTCATAGGATCTTTAAATTTAAAACTAGAAGGAACTTCAAGCCATCTAATCAAACCCTCTCATTTTACAGATAAAGAAACAGAGAGGGAAAGTGAATTTAAGATGATCGAAATAATTTTTTTTAGCTCAAAGAATTCTGTGTCAAAAAGTTCTCCCTTAAATTCTACCTCACTATTGAAAAATACATCCAGTTAACTCTGCCAATTCCCATTTTGTTAAAAGTTACATTAAAGCAGACTACATCTACTTTAACTATTAATTAAGCTCCATAGCCTTAGATACAAGCTCAAGCTATGCAGCATGCACCTTGAAAACAACGCCAGCAACAATGATCAGTTTGGGTCCAGTGGGATCCTACCTTTGGAGAACCAGTTGTGCATTTCTGCATTATATTTTGCTTTTTTATAGAAAAAAGACTGTTTATTAGTATTTATAAGGAGCTATTTTCACACCACAGCTTGGAAAGGAAGATTATAGCAGCTGTAAATTTATTACAAGCCATGAAACAGGCTTCAAACCTGCACCTTCAGGGTGGAAAGGACTCAAGCTAGCTCACTACACACCACAATCTATTTTTGTCCATGCATATTTATGAACAATTCCAGCAGAAAATTGCATTTTCTGGCCCACATATACCTTTGATATGTTCTGGAGGCAAGATTGCTGTATTGGAAGGCGGAATATTTCATAATCTGCCAGCCCAAGAAAGTGAAAGATACTGTACACAGCAGCTACTTGCCTACTTACCAGTGACTTGGTCAACTAGAATACGGGAAGTAATAATTCGTCCATATTGGGAAAAGAGCTGCTCCAATTCCTTCTGGGTCATTGTTTTTGGAAGTCCACTGACATACAAATTTGCATCTCTGATGGAAGCCGAACTCGGGCGAGCATAGGAAACCTTGAAAAGGCAAGGAAAACCAAAGTAGATAGGTATGCCATTCTCACTACCCTCTTAGTAAAGGGTGAAGATAATCAAGGGATATTCGATTTGTGAGTACCTAAGCTTGTGTTTAACCTAGTGTTAATCTGAATTCTGATGAAAAAAAAAATGTTGGCAAGTTGTAAACAACATGAGGGGCAGGGTGGGGATAGTAGAGAATATCTACTTACCCACAAGGTTCAGTAGTATAATATAGGTCAGCCCATTAGAAACTCAACCTCCAAAGTTATTCCCAAACATCCCTAGCTTCCCTTAGAAGAGCACTACAGGTTAATGATTAACTTTCTTCTAGAATTTCTATCATTTCTTGTTCCATAGTTACCTATGTAACTCCTTTTATTTGTAGCCAAATGACTCTTACAAGCTTCTCTGGGTACTTTATAAATCTAGAATTCTCATATTCAGTCCATATTTGCCCTAAACATGCATTTCGGAAAAACAACAACAAAAATCCTACACGCCCTCCCCAACAGTATATCAAAGGAAATAATTTGGTTTGCCTTTTCTACCATCAGTTGCCCTTCTCTGGGACCTGTGAGCCTTTCTTGGGCTGTTGAGGTATGGACCCTCCATGACTCTGCATGAGGTTATGATAACATGTTGTTTGCTTCCTACATTTTTATCAGTGATATCTAAAATCTTGCTCTTTTTGGTTCACAAAAATATTTCAGACCAGAAGTTTTTAACCTGGGATCCATGGATCATGTATGAGGGATACATAAACTTGGAAAGGAAAAAAAAAACTATTTTATTTTATGCATTTAAAAACACAGGCTTCATACTGCCAAAGCATGACACAAAAAGAATTAAGGCTTCTTTTGTTAGATCAATGTTTTCAATAAGCCTACTAAAAGACAGAAGTTGTTTTCCTAGTTGTAAATGATACATCAGGCCCTATCACTCTTAATCTCATACATTCACGCTGAAGTTCTTCCATGTTAAGCACACCCACACTGAATCTCATGAGAGTTTCCTGCTGTTTTCCCCCACTAGCTTGACTCTAAGCTCTTTTGGGTAGTAAATGTGATCAGTAGACTGCACAAATACACCACACACCTCTTCTGTATCATTATATGTACACCAATCTTTGACTAGGGTACCACAAAATAAACACACTTCTTCAATCAGAACACAGTGCCAACTTATTATTATCCTTTGTTCACTGTGTCAGTTCTCTATCCCTAAGACAATATTCCTTCCAACCCATTGACTAAAAAAAAATTTTTTAAACGTGAAACATTGCTAAAGGCCACTTTGAAAGTCTAAATTATGTCCACACACTTGTCTACATGCTTATTTAACCTTCCAAAGAATTCTAAGAGATTAGTCAGGCATGATTTCCCCTTAAAGAAATACTGTTACCTTTCCCTTCATTAATTTAAGTATTTTGGTTGTTATTTGTTAGAAATTCTATCATCAGCACTCCCTATAAAAGTGACAGACTCATCAATCTGTTCCCAGTCCTTTCTCCAGAGGCCTTCACAGGCATTGAAAACACTGGGGAATATTATTTTTGGAAATGGCAGTCTTTCGCAATAGGTCACATATTTTGATTAATAGCCATACAAATGAATTCCTAAATTCTTTTACCTTCCTTAGATGTCATGAGGACCATTTCTAAACTTCCTGAAACCAAATGCTTAGTTAAAAAAGTTATATAAGCCTAGGATGATCAACGTCTATCACCCCTTTTTTGTTCCATATGAAATGGAATCTCTAAGTCTCTCCCAAGTATTCTAAATTATAGTTGTGCACATTTTCTCCCTGATACCCCACAAATGAAGAATGGTGGTGGTTACAAGGAGCAGGAATAATTTCAAAACCGTATGCAGGGTTGTTAAACTTCCAGTCCTGGGCATTTAATAGAGAAGAAAGATGGTACACCTGCCTGGAGTCTCCAAAGAATAACCTGGGAAGGCCTGGACCATACATCCCACCCCTCCCATTTGGGGATAGGTAGCCATGAATGGGATGCTGTCTGTAGTAGCAAAACGGAAGGACTATTAGAAGTGTTGCTTTTTTCAGATGTGCTTGTTGCTTCTGAAAGCTTGGAAAAAGAGCCCAAACATTCCCTGAAATGTCAAAGTAGAACATAAGCTCGATGAAGGGAGGTATCGTTTTCATTTTTGTTTTCACTGATCGAGTACCAGAACACAGTAGGCACATGATGCTTGCTAAATTAAATGATGTTACTTGCACAGAATTCAAGTTTCCTCATAATTCATAGAGAGGTTGCTTTTTAAAAATAGACTAAGGCAGGGGCAGCGGAGGACCTGAATTCAAATGTGACCTCAGACACTTAAAAATTACTAGCTGTATGACCCTGGGAAAGTCACTTAACCCCAAATTGCCTCACACACCCCCCCCCTCTAAAAAAAAAAGGTGTAGAGATTTTTGGGGCAGCTAGGTGGCACAGTGGATAAAGCACTGGCCTTGTATTCAGGAGTACCTGAGTTCCAATCCGGCTTCAGACACTTGACACTAGCTGTGTGGCCCTGGGCAAGTCACTTAACCCCCACTGCCCCACGAAAACAAAAACAAACAACCCCCCACACACACACACACACAGACTAAGGTTTCATAGGTGGCACCTGAAACATTAAAGGATGAGAAGAATTTGGGGATAGCATGAGTAACAGCAACAAGAAAGGGACAGAAAATGAAAAGTAGCTCACTTTAGTTTGATTTTAGAAAACACCAAAGGGTGTAGTATGAGGTAGACAATAGGGAACTGCTTAAGGGTCCTGAGTAGATGACTGACTGAATCATAGCGATGCAGTAGTCTTTAACTTCTGGTTCAACTGAAAAGAGAGCTAGACATTTCCCTCAGATTCTCATAAACTCTCAAACAAAACTCTTGGAAGTGATGCATATTCTGACCCACAGGCTTTCAAAAAAACTCTGCCCCTCCCCCCCCTTCCTGTGACATGGGAAACCAGAAGACAGAACCTTGTTCTGGCTGAAATTGCAGTATTACAGCACTGTGATGTGACTACTCAGGGAGTGAATAGATGGAATTGGGGCAGGATGTCAGGGTGTATGTAAATTTACCAGTCCTAAAGCAAAAGGGACTGGCATCCATTTGGAGCTAATTCTGTCCCCCTAGAATTCCCCTGGGGCTGAGACTGAGGTCAGTGAAAAGTGAATTGTCCCATTTGGGAGGATAGCTTTGAGGCTCAGGCCTTGGAGAAAAAGCTCAGGAGAAAGAAAAATGAGTTAAATACCTTGAGCAAAATCAGGTAAAGCAACAGAGCACATATTACTAACCAAAGGGAAGATGGTAATAGGAAGACTATTCGGGCAGCTGTAGAAGACCTGTTAGTAAAATATTATAAGAGGCTAAGCAGGAAGAATTTGATATTGATTTCACATTATGCCAAATTCTGATATAGCTTACTATAAACTCATTTAAGGGCAGAGATAGTTTTTAATTCTTCTACATGTCTCCCCACAGTGCAGGGCAAAATGGCTTATAAACCAGTAATGAAAAAAGCTGACATGGGGCAGCTAGATGGCGCAGTGGATAGAGCACCGGCCCTGGATTCAGGAGTACCTGAGTTCAAATCCGGCCTCAGACACTTAATACTTACTAGCTGTGTGACCCTGGGCAAGTCACTTAACCCCAATTGCCCCGCAAAAAAAAAAAAAAAAAGCTGACATAATATTTTAACATCAAGTACTTTGTGCTTACTATTTTATTTTATTTTATTCTCAACAACTGTGCAGGGTATGTTATCTCAATTAAAAAATGAGCAGATAATGAAACAAATTCATAGCTTTCCACTGTCAGTTGTAGCAAAGCTGGGATTTGAATCCGGGTCTCCCAATTCTAAATGCAGTTCTAATACACTACAATGGCTTCAAGAAATGTTTGCCAAATGATAACTAGAAATGTTGTAATATAGTGAAGCTCCTGCGTGTTTCTCAGTGGTCGAGGGTCAGAACATCTTTCTTCAAGCGTCACATTCAGACTTCCCTTGCATGCATGCTTGTGCATAGGCATGTGGAATGAACAAGTTGGCCTTTTTCCTCCTTTCTTTCTTTAAAAAGAAATAATAAAGGCTTCTACTGCTATTTCAACAGGTGAATATTTAATGCCTAAAGATCAAGGTTATGAAATGTCAAAACTACCAAGCAAAGGCTCTAATTTGAGAAGCAGACAGGAAGTCTGCAATTTAAATATTTAAAGATGAAACAGGTAGTACAACACTGAACACCCTGCTACTCCAGAGATACCAATTTAAAAATCAGGTTTCCTGGAATTTTCCACTGCCCTAACAAGCTGCATGGTAAACAAAGACAAGTGATACTGGAATTACTTGGAGAGGGAGGAGGGAGAGTTCCATGCAAATGAGCACTCTTACCTATAGCTTTTCAAATTGCTCTTCACAAATTTCAATGATCAAAGGAGATTAGAATGGATGAGAAGAATAGGGATGAAAATAGATTTACCCATTATAATTATGTGACTACAACCTAAGAGTTGAAGGCTGGCTAAGTGCAAATGAGATAGTATAGTTTCTGTAGTAAAGTTGATATTTTCTCATCGCCATCTAAAAACATAGAGCGCTTTGTGCTTAATGGGAGCTTCTACTGGCCTAAAGATGAACAGGAAGGTTGGCCAGATCCATGTGGTTGCCCCATTCCCTCCCCTCCCTCCCTCTCTTACAGTTCTGGAAGCCTCCCTGAAAAGTCCATTGAAGACAGTATCTATGGTTAAGTCTCTAGGAATAATAAAGGAACAGTGCGACACTAGTGACAGGAAAGCCAGTTGTAATGTACTAGGTTTCCAGTCCAATTTGGGGAGGATCCTCTCACCTAAAGGAGGTGAGGTTCCACGTAAATTTGTCATTAATAGCTCATGTCAAAATTAGGGTCTTTTCTATGGACACTTCAAAATAAGAAGAATTGTACTATGGTGGAAAGAGTAGGCACATAGGCCAGAGGGAAAAAGAAAGTAATAACGCATTTATTATGTGCCTATATTAATAATGATAACAGCTAACACTTACATAGTGTTTACTGTGTGCCAAGCACTTTATAATTATCATCTCATTTGATCCTCACAACAACCCTGAGAGGTAGGTACTATTATTATCACAACCCTATTTTACAGATGAAGACAGAGGCAAAAAAGAGACTAAGCAATTTGCCCAGGGTCACACAGCTAGTAAGAATCTGAGTTCAAATTTGAACTCAGGTCTTCCTGATTAAAGGCAGCTAGTTGGCACAGTGGTTAGAGCATTGGGCTTATAATCAGAAAGATTAATCTTCAAATCTGGCCTCAGACATTTATTAGCTGCATGATCCCGGACAAGTCACTTAACCTTATGTGCTTCAGTTTCCTCACATTTAAAATGAACTGGAGAAGTAAATGGCAAATCACTCTAGTATCTTTGCCAAGAAAACCCCAAATGAGGTCATGAAGAGTCAAATGCAACCTAAAAGGACTCAAAGCCCAGCACTCTAGCCACCACGCCACCTAGCTGTCTCCTTTGAGGCTCCCAACTCTAAGAAGTGTTATTGTTATCCCAATTTTGCAGATGAAGAAACTAAGGTAGGAGGGATGAGATGACTTACCCAGAGGCTCAAGCCTAGGGAGTGTCTAAGTGCCCAAGATTAAATTTGAACTTGGGACTTCCAGACTCTAGGCCCAGCACACTATCCAGTGGATCACCCTAGTACTGTAAGAACAAGTCACCACAAACATTCCCTATATAAACCTGGTACCCTCCCACAATTACATACTTGACATCAGTTAGGAAGAGTAGGTAGAGATGTATGGATTAAGGTGAACAAAAAGCAGATCAGCCTTGATGCCCCTTCCCTTTTTTTTGTTACCCCCATACCACCCTCCCCCCAGGCTCCCTGTGCCTATTCCTCACTGCAGCTGATAGAGGTGACAAACCTAAAAACTGTCTCCTGCCGCAATTCTCAACTAGTTCCTTAGAGAGGGCTTTCCCTCACTAGCTGCTCTCTCCACTAAATTTGATGAAAGAACTTCATACACTTTAAAGGTACAGTGCATACATCTAGGTGCTGCACTGGGTAGAGTAGTAAGCCTAGAGTCAGGAAGACCAAGTTCAAATTTGACGTCAGACACAGCTGTGTGACCCTACTGGGCAAATCACTTTGCCTCAGTTTGCCTCAACTCTAAAATGGGAATAATCAAAGCACTTCACTCTAAAGGGTTGTTGTGAGGATTATATGAGGCAATATTTGTAAAGTGATTAGTAGGTTCTTACTCTAGCTTTTTTCCCCCTCCCACCTTTTTTTAAAATACTGTACTTCACTTAAGAATTTAATACCTCCTTGCCCCTTTTCAGTTGGGCCAGGGGAATCAATTGATTGCGGGAACCCTGATCACCACCCCTCCCATACATACTTATCTAATTATATACCTACAGATAGCCTGGGTTTCTTCCCTTGAGAACTGTCTGTTCATATCCTTAGACCATTAGAGTACATTTACATCACATATCATATTCGGGAAGCTCCTCACTACCCTTTTTAAGTTTCTCTGGCAAGTCACTCTAAGTCATGCCCCAATCTTCTGGAGTTCCTTATATTTTCTCTAAGGATTCACAAAGATTAAAGGAAATTACTTCAGCCAGTGGGAGTTCACACTTAATCATTCAAATTGATCACATTAAACATTAGAGAGATGTCTAGTTTAAGTCCTCAAATTGTGAGAAGGATTTTCCCTCCCCAAAGATAATGTGATTGTTAGTATCATTACGAATGTAAAGAATTGAAGCCAGAAGGAATGAGGGATAATATAGTCTAAGACCCTCATTTTTAAAATGAGGAAACCAATGGTTAATGAATTATCCAAGGTCACTTAGCTAATATGGAAAAGAATGGGACTAAAATCTCCTTAAGCACAAAGTTTCAAGAATATATATGATTATAATACTAAAGGGGGAACAGAAGATTTGACAAGAAGCCTCAAATATAAAGCTAAAGGGAAGAACTTTAATTGGTAAATAAACTTACATTTTCAAAACTGCAAAATTACTCTAGAAATACTCAAATAATTTAGTCATGTCATTAAATTGCAATGTTATCTTTCACAAATTGAAGCCTAAATTTATTAAGGTCATATTAAATGAAAAATTTTAACAACATGCATTTATATTTTCTATATAATTTTGTGCTTTCTGAACAAAAATACTTTCCTCCTAACTCTGAAGTAAATAGAGAAAAGGACAGAGACTAAACTTGTGATGACACTAGTACAGGGATGTTGCTCTGGGGCAAGTCCCTTCTCAGAAAGCTGTTATCTTAGAGAACAGCCTAAATCATTAAACCAACGAGTGTGTGTCACAGGCAAAGAAATGAAGGAACTCAGTGCCTACTGATTTCAAGACTAGCTCTTAATCTGCATGCTGCCTCTCACAGTAGAGCTTTATCATTCCTATTTCACAAGGGTTGAAACTTAATGACATGGCCAGGTTCACATGCCCAAATCAGGCTTCCTAACTAGTGATTTAAACTGATTTGATTAAACCTAGACCCCGAACCCATACCATTTCGTAACAAAAACTTTGGTATTCAAAGTTCCCTGTCTATTTTTATCCTTTACAAAGAACATACTGTTTAAGAAAGTACACAAGAGAGAGAAAAAAGGAGGCAGCAACACTATGTTATTCTTTAATAAACCAAAATGACACTTTCCAGTCTAACTTCTATTCCAAAAGGTACAAATTTCTGACCTAATTCCCAGGAAGTAAAAGACAGAATTTTAAAATGAAAATGCACCAGTAGCATTACCTAACTGAATTCTAAACAATGATTTCTTGAATTTAGAGGCAAAACTGTAGTCTTCTACTTAAGGGGAAAAACTCCCTATGTCCCAGGAATAAGCTGCTTGCCTTAAGTAAAGAGAACCTTAAAATGAGGTTTTTCATTAAATATAAATACAAAAATTCAATATCCCTGGGGGGAAAAGGAAGGTAAATTCTTTCTCTTAAGGCAACAAAGAAACTAGAGACATGACAAATTGGATTTCCTTCTTCACAAGTCATAAACTCAGCCACTGCAAAACTATACTGAGTGGTGTTTATTAAATGCTGCCTTACACAGCATCATCCATGTATAGCTATTAAATGAGAGTTGAAACAGACTATGCCCTAATAGACATCTTTTTATTAAAGCACTGCAGTTGGCAGTTCATTTCTATCAAACCATAGTCAAGGGATTTCAATTTCCCTGTGTTTTTGTTTGCTGATGTTTAGTTTTGTACTCAGAGGGATCAGGCAGGTAATTATAGATAAGAAAATAGGTAATTCCAGATAATATAGGAAATATTTTCTTGAACTGAAATCTGGAAAGATCATAGCCACCTTCCTTGTATCCCTAGGACTAGAACTTTTAAATCATTCAGCCTACTGATAGAATTACAGGCTTGAAAAAGTAGCCTAGTTATTGAGATTTTTTTTAAAAGTTCATCTCAAACCTTTTAAGTGTTTACCTACATTTTGCTACATGTACTTCAAAATGATGTATTTCTATTTTCCTTTAATTTGTCAAATTGCAATCCCTCTAGTAGGGGCACTGAGTTGCCATGGATTTAAAAAAAAAAACAGAACCTAATTTTATTGTCAATATTCTGGTGAGTATCCTATGTGAACTTGGCTAGGTTGGGGCTTCCTCCCCCTTGCTGTGGTCAAAATTCTTCTTAAGACCAGAAGAACCTGGGATCTACTGGGAAAACCTTCAAGAACTCAGGGTCACCTGTGCCATGTTTCCACACCAGTGTAGGACTTTGGGAGGAGGTTATTATTTTAGAAAACAATTAAGCCCAACTGGTCAAAGAAAAAAAAGTTGTATACAAGTCACAGAATAGAGTGTCTTTCTTCCTTCCTATTATGAATCCATTCAAAAGACAAAGCACTCATTTCTCAAAATGAAAAAAAAAATAAACATATTCAATCTCCATATCCAGGAAAAAGGTTAAGTAATTTAAAAGAACACATAGCATAAAGAGCACATGGACTTCCTCTGACCTAAACAGTTTAGTCCTATTTTGAGAAGACTCATCCAAAAACAAAGATCATTACTTGTGGTTTTTGGTGGACTTTTGAGTGCTGAAATGCTTCACAAGAAATACTTGTCAGAATAAAATGTGTCATGGACCCAACTATGGTAAGCAAAACACCTCTCCTTGAGGAAGATGGAGAGGCATGGTGATAGAGAAGAGTAAACAAAGAAAAAGTATTTCCAGAAGGAAAAGTTAATAATTGTGTTTTTTCCCAATCTGTATTGCCTAAAATTCCAAAGTGGGGATAATTTGGGGGGATTTTATAAGCTGATGGGAGATCACACAGTCCAACCATATTTTGCTGATGAGAAAACTACCTCAGTGACTTGTCTCAAGTCACACTGGAGGTTAAGGGCCAGGTCTCCTGACTCCAACATAGCATTTTTCCCAGTACCTTGACGTCTCCCATCAATAAAACCTGAAGTAGAGTAAGATTTAATATCTTCTCTAAACAAAGTAACAGTAATTCAAAATACTTGTTTACTACAGGATTATAAACTCTTCTACTTAACTGTGAACTCCGGGGAGAAAGGGACCATGTCAATCACCTTTGTATTCTGCACAGCACCTCACAAATAGTAAGACATTCACATATTTGCTGAATAAATTTACTCCAACTATGTCCTAAAAGAAACTGACTACTAAAGGAACCACTTCAGTAAGATTATTAAAGGTTAGATTTGTTTGCTAACAGAATCTGACGTTATATCCTTTAAAATCTGCAATGCGTGAAATATCACATAAAATAGAAAAACGAAGTTCATTGGGTTGGAGTAGAAAAAAATGGGTTCTAGATGGTATTCTGTTACTTGTTGGAAGTAGAAGTGAATTTTCCTCTTTGATCCTCAGCTTCCTCATCTATAAAATGGATAGGACTAAATTATTTCAGAGGTCACTTTAAACTAACATTTTTCACCTTATGATCCAGCCAAATCTTAGGCCATTTTAATTTTGATAGAACTTTCATAAAGCAGCTATTTAAACAGTAACAGAAAAGGTCATAAGGAAAATTCATGCACACCACCTAAGGACTGTTCAATATCAATGCATTCACTTAAAATCACACTCAATCTAAAGAAAGTACTCTTCACTGCTCTGCATAATAATGATTAGAATTAAAAACCAAATTCAATCAGTACTGATGATATTGAGATTATGTAACAAAAGCTATTTTAAGACCTAAAATATACAAGTAACTCCTTCCCTCCCCTAAAGAAATTACCTATAAAAAACAGCAGACTTTGTTCACTGCCTCAACCACCATTTATTCCTGAACTCCTGGAACCTGGTTTTCTTCTCCAACAGTTCTATTTTCAATGACACGAATGAGCTCATGGTTGCCAAATCTGCAGTTCTCTTCTCAGTCCTCATCCTTACCCATTCAACTGCATCAGGATACTATTAATCACCAGTTCCTTCTCCCTTGGCTCCCAGGACCCCACCCTCAGTTTCCCTCCTGCCTCTAACTACCCCTTCTCAGTGTCCTTGGCTACTTCTTCCCCATTCTCTCTTTAGTGAGGGTATCTGCCTTGGCTCTATCTTTATTGCTCACCACCACCCCCCACCTTCTTCTTAACCTAATCAATTTCTTTCTTTCCCATGCCTTCATTTATCATGTATAAGCAAATAACTCTTAATTCTCTCCCTTCTCTAGTTCTATATTCCCAATTATCAACAAGACAAGAGGCATGAGACAGTAGGGTGGCCTTATAGTCAACATGTCCTGAATTTAAGGCAACCTCTGATTTACAATGAGAGGGAGAGGGAAGGGAAATGACACAACAGTCAGCACATCATGGCAAATTCAAGTGCTTAAATACTTTCTACTACTAACTGCTTTAAAACATCTCTAGCAAGCATATTTCTAGTGAATAGAAAGTCAGCCTCAGTCAAGAATGAATGAATGGACAAATTAATGAACATTTATTAAGCACTTACTGTGTGTAAAACACTGTGGTAGATGCTGAGGATACAAAGAGAAAAAAGCCAGATAGGCTCTGCTCCCAAGGAGCTCACATTCTAACAGGAGCAGAAAACACAAAGAGGAGGTTTCAGCTGTCATTCAGCTGGAAAAAAGCCCAGTGGTCTTTGGGGTACAGTGGCAAATCAAATGGTAATACAACTTCTTCAATGTCACTTGCACTGTTAAAACAATTTTCATTTCTGATGCTGAACCATTTGACAAAGCTAAGGACTTTGGTGTTAAGTACTTTTTCTTCAGAATCTTCAGTAGCTATGGCTTCTAAGAAGTTAGCTGCTGTATTACATCTCTTCAAAGGTTTCTCTCCCTCAGTGACTGCAGGGGCCAGGATGGGACACTACTATTGACAGATTGATGGACTCTTGGTCTCAGGGTCTTGGACTATCTCCACTGGGGTCTGAGGTGGTGTTTTGACCAAACTAAGCTCTATCTCCCTCGGGGTGTCTTACTACTTTAGCTAGACTGGCTCCCTTGCCCCACTGATGCCAATTGATTGGTTCTAGTAAAGCCTAGAACTATATTTCCATTCCCCAAAGACCAAGTTAGCTAAAACAAGTAGATTCAGCAGCAGGTTAGCTCCAGGGTGATGAAATTTTCAGCCAATGGAACTCAAAGTTCTTATATTAAGTCATAGAGAGACTGCAATCTGTAGCAGTGGAGAGAACACATATAATAAAGAAATCACATATCCTTTAAGTAACGCCACAAACACTCACATTTATAAAGCACTTTGAAGTCTACAGAGTACTTTCAATATACTACTTTGCTTCTCACAACAACCCTTTGAAGTAAGTATGGTATTATTCCCTGGCTTGTCAACTAGTAAATGTCTGAGAAAGAATTCTAGCCTAAATGGTCCTAACTCCCATGGGAATCCAGAACACCATTCTATAGGCCATTCTAAGAGAATCCTGATCATTGCCTTCGGTTTCAAAAACAATTTAAATTCAAACATTTATTTTTATCTGTATCTATCTTTGAACATTTTCCCCCAATGTGAGTAATTTGACATGTGTACCACAATTATTTGATTAGATCATGTTGATGAAATAATAATTTTGGCACATGTATCCATATGCTATACATATTATATATGCACATATATTATTCATATAAGCAATTTTCCATAGAGGGAAAATCACAAGGGAAGATAAAGACAACCAAAAGACATTAGAATGCTCATTTGAACTTTTAAAAATGTTTAATATAGTTTAAATAATGTTATTTACTCCATGGTAAGAGAAGCAGCACAGTATCTGGCCTGGGTTTACGAGTGAGGAAGACCTGGGTTCAAGTCTTGCCTTTGACATATACCTAAAACCAATGGAGAGTTTCTAGAATTTCCTACACAAGTGAACTCACGGTAGTAGACTGCCCCTACCACCATAATACTACCACGACTCCTACTATTAATTCTAAGACTAAAGGCCTTGGTAGATAGCCTACAGCAGAGCTAGCAAACTCCAAGACCTCTAGCCTCTTACTCCCCAGTACCATCCATACCAGATTAAAATGTAATTGAGAAACATTTAACAAAATAAATAAAAACGATGCCACACAGATAACATTACTTTTGGCACAAGCATCAGCTGTGTTGGAAAAAAAAGTTAATTTTACAAAAATATCCTTATCTGAAGTCCCATGTGTCTAACAAAACAATCAAAATAGAAAGTATACTTTTAATTCTTCAAAGGCAGAACCAGTAGCTAGATCATCATAGGAGTTTTGGTGAGCAAACTAAAAGTGAGGTTATCTTTTTATCAATCACATGAAGAAAAGACAAGTTTTGTTTATCATTCACCAGACTGAAAGAAGGTGTAGTCGAAGCAGGGGTTTTTAACTCAGAATCAATTAATTTCAAGATATTTTATTTCATTTGTAATATTACCTATTTTAGGGGCAGCTAGGTGGCACAGTGGATAAAGCACCGGCCCTGGATTCAGGAGTGCCTGAGTTCAAATCTGGCCTCAGACACTTAACACTTACTAGCTGTGTGACCCTAATTGCCTCACCAAAAAACAAAACAAAACAAAAATGTTGTTTTAATATTATATATTTTATTTCATGCACTTGAAAACATTTTGAGAAAGATCCCAGAGGGATCTATGACAAAAAAAGGTTATGAACCCAATTTAGAAGGAAGTTAATCTCATGAAGACATCTTAACTAAGGCTATGTACCTACATTAATGTTTTTCTCTCTTCATTAATTATGAAAACCCAAAATAAAGCTAGTTATTTAACTATGGCCAATAGAACATCATTTTGTTTCATTAAACTGCTTGGGGGAAAGAGGTCTTTTCTTCAGCAGGTGAAGGAATTCTTTAGAGCAGAGGCTCTCTCTACAGAGATGCCAATATGTTTAACAGATTTGACTAAAATATAAACAGGTTATTTTCTTCTACAAAATCTTCCACAGTTTATCAAGAGAGTTAAGCGTATGTCTATATGACATGTGGTGAAATCCTGGTGTTTTAGAAACAGGACAGGGACTATGGTATGATAGCAGAAGTACTTGGTTTTGGAGCCTAAGGACCTACATTCAAATTCTACCCCTATCACTTGTGACCTTAAACTTACCACAACCTGTCTGAGCCTGAGATTCCTCATCTGTACAATTGGGAGAGGGGAGGTGTTAGCACTAGATGGCCTCTAGGATCCCTTCCAGACCCCTAAATTTAGACCCTTCCAGGTCTAAATTATTCTCCTATAATTGACAAAAGGGTTAAAGATGTTTAGAGGCAGCTAGATAGAAATATTCAGAAGACAAAAAGACCTGAGTTGAAAATCAGCCTCAGATAAGATAAATGTGTGTGACCCTAAGCAAGTCACTTAACATCTCTCTGATTCAGGTACCTCATCTACAAAATAAGAACAAAAATAACACCTGCCTCCCAGGAGTGTTTTGAGGATAAAATGAGGCAACATTTGTAAAATTCTTTGCAAACCTTAAAACACTATATAAATGCTAGCTGTTATTATTGATGTAATCAATAATTATATTTAACCTTGGCAAGTGTGGCAGATAAGAGAGCCTAAACCAACAGTCCCCCATTTGGACATAGCTTTAATAGGGAAGACAACATACTAGAAAAGGGGGGGGGGGGGAGATAAACAGTAGACTAGGTATCAATAGATTCTTATTTTACTGCCAGTTCTTCAATAGATAGTTGAATGACCTTGGGTGTGTGAATAGGGAGAGAGAGAGAGAGAGAATGAGAATATCTTTCTAGCTTCAAAATTCTGAGGCTGCTAATCTGCGCTTTTCCAAATCTAATGTCCTATTGCTGTATGTGTATTATAGGCAAATCATAACATATCAGGCTCTAATGCTTTCTGGTGGACTCGATTTAAATCTGGTATACATTTCTAAAATATTATCAAAATTCCCAAGTCAACACAACAAGATCCTAGACTGACTACATGCTATACTTCCTTGAAAGTAGCTTTCAATCTACATACTACACTGAGTGTTTGGGGTATAAAATAACTATGCTGAGTCAGGGCTAAGAACAGAGGTTTAAAAAGAATAAACCAACGATTCATAATCGTGATTTAAGATTATAGTGGCTCTCTCTGGCATTTTTCTGCCTTGTTTTGTAATAATTGGAATGACACCACCTGCTGGACACTTACTGTAACAAAACTCAGCCATGAGGAGAAGGCCTCTGAGGGCAAGGCCATGTGGCTTTTCTTTGGTCACAGGAAGTGATGTTGGCTTGTGGGAGGAAGAGGGGGTGAGGCTGGCTCTCGTGCGCGCTCACGCTCTAGCTCTCGCTCGCTCTCTCTCTCTCTCTCTCTCTCTCTCTCATCAGGACTCTCATGGAGAGCAGAGGAGGAGAACTGTAGCTCCCTGAGACAGATAGATGAATCTAGGCCTTTCTCTCTCTCTTTACCAATTCCTTATTCTCCTTAATAAATGCTTAAAAGTCTAAACTATTGCTAAAAACTATTGCGACCACTCATTAGATATTTTAGACAGACTAGCTAGAATTTTAGGCCCCTTACAGTTACTTTTAGAAAGTAAAGGGGAAAAAAATGAAAGGAATAAGGGTTTAAAAAAAGAGTAAAAATTCTAAAAACAATTAATACAAAATTAAAGGAAAACATACATATTTAGATAAGGACCTGGCAATCATAAAATTCATATTTAACACTCACTGCAAAGAAAATCCTAAAAGTTGTTAAAGCTTCAAACCTATCGATTTTTTTCTTTTCTTCGCTCAACCAGAAAGAATAAGATAACTTGATAAAGTATGTGTTTCAACGAAATAATTTGCAGAAATGCCTTTAAAAGTGCTTTCAAAAACAATCTTCCCCTTCCAAATATGACAAGACAGTTGAGCTTAAACCCTCCCCCTCCTAACAGAGCTAACAAAAATAATTACCGTACTCCTAAAGACCTTTTTTTGACAGGTAGAAAAATTTTACCTGTAAGAAGGGGTTTATAATGGAAACATTGACAGAACTTTAACTACAGCACAGCTAAGAAATCATATAATTACCATTTTTGTAACCACTACAGAAATTTATGGGGTGGGGAAAGAGAGAAAATGACCTTTACCTTTGTTCTAAGACAAACCTTGCTAGTGCTTTAGTTTTGCTGAAGCACCTCACTTGATCTTGAGAATCCAGTCCTAAGGTATTTAATTACTCTGTCAAGAGCTCTAAATGGTCTGGCACCATGCCCTTTCCCTCAATCTCTGCTGATTGATAGCATCAATAAAACGCACTTACTTTAATTAAACCTCCAAATAGGATCCCCTTTTGCCACTTTCTAGATCAATGTTCTTTAATGCCAGAAGAACAAAGTACAAAGGTGAGGGGGCAAGGTGTAGAGGGTTCTCCTCCCCTCACCTTCACTGCTAGGTCAAAGGAATTTTTACACAACAAATACATATCTTAGTGTTCTCTGGAGACAGTGGTTAATAGAAAAGATCACTGTTATGAAAAACCTGCAAGCTGGACAGGTACATTCAAAGCAATTTGGCTGAAATCATAGCCATCATTGCCTAACCTATATGAGACAAAAATGACATTAAGGAACACTGTTATGGGCCTATAGCACCCCAGAAGTTCTCTGCGGCACATCAAAGAACCTTCTTCTTGAGAAACCTACCCCTACCCCATTTTCCCCTTGACAAACACTAAGTCTGAATTAAGCCTGTGTATTGCTGGCTTTTAAAGAGTATTACGTGTACAGAAAAATCTGTTGTAAATGTATTTGGGGCATAATAATCAAAGGGCTCTTACAGTATACAATGAATTCATATTTATCTGGATGGTTGAAATAAGCCAGGTTGTTTGTTTTGGGGAGAGGGGTGTACATTTATTATACATTTGGGACAATTACAAATAAAAATGCAATCATCAGGGATTTTGTTTAGAACAACATGCAGACATAAAACTCATACCTTCTGAAATATATTTAATATTTACAGTGAAGATGAAAAGGAAAGTGAATAAGCCTCTACTACGAGTCAGGTGGTGTGCAAAGTGTTTTACAAATACTATTTCAGGGGCAGCTAGATGGCGCAGTGGTTAAAGCACCGGCCCTGGATTCAGGAGTACCTGAGTTCAAATCCGGCCTCAGACACTTGACACTTACTAGTTGTGTGACCCTGGGCAAGTCACTTAACCCCCATTGCCCCGCAAAAAAAAACAAAAAAACAAAAACAAATACTATTTCAATGGATCCCAAGTGTCATGGGGTGCAGAGCACCCCAGAAGTTCTCTGGAGCACATCAAGGAATCTTCTTCTTGAGAAACTAAGCCAGAGGACAGATAAACCTAGAGAGATAAGGGAAACCAGTTTGGACTGAGCTAGCTTTGGGACCTCCAACCTTCATTCTGGTCTCCCTTACCCTGGGGAGATAAATTTGGATGTGGCTGCGGCCTTTGTGTCCTGAAGAGGGATCAGTAGCCACCCCTCACCCAATTCCTCTAGTCACTACCAGTGGGGGATGGTCCTCCACTCCTCACCCAATTCCCCCAGCTACCACCAGTGGGGGATGGTCCTCCCTCACTAAAGGAACTTTCCACTGTCAAATGGTCACCCCTCCCCCCATCAGTCCTCTATAAAAGTACCTGCCATTCTCCTGCTCGAGGAGATTGGTACCTCTGAGCCACGTGCTTTGTGCCTATCTCCCTAAGAGAAGTCCAAGGATTTCTGTCATGGTTTCCCTCCCCCAGCCCTTCCCTTCCCTTGCCCCTAAATAAACTACCACCTTATTCTAACTACTTTTGTGTGCAAGAGGGTGTAATTCTTGGGGCAGCTAGTAGCACAGTGGATAAAGCACCGGCCCTGGATTCAGGAGTACCTGAGTTCAAATCCGACCTCAGACATTTACTAGCTGTGTGACCTTGGGCAAGTCACTTAACCCCCATTGCCCCGCCAAAAAAAAAAAAAAAAAAAAGAGGGTGTAATTCTTTAAAGAGGAATTCCTAAGAACCCTAACCCCTAACCCAACCCGTACCCCATTTCCCCCATTACACAAGGGATCCAATGAAGATATCAAAACACCTTCTTAACCAAATATGTTCAAAACAGTTTAAATACTGGGAATTTAATGTTAATATAGTTATCTGAATTTCAACTAAATCCAAACATTAAACACCTGTTTCTAGGTAATGGGTGGAAATACAAGGTTTCTACAAGCTATGGCCTCTGCCACAGAGTCTAAAAGTGATCTATGAACAAGTTACTAGACAAGCCTATTCTCCACTAATTCAGGATAAATGGGAATGCTATATGTATAATCTGTGTGTGATTTTGTACAAATCATTTCCCATCTCTGGGTTTCAAATGTCTCCTATATCCCTGATTTGTACCTCCTCTGAAACTTAAGAGTCTTAGAGAAATGTCTAAAGTATTGAGAAGTTGAGGAACTTGCCCAAGATCACAAAACCAGCATAAATCAGTCAGTATTTGAACCCAGATCTTTCTTCCTGGCTCTGAGGCCAGCTGTATTCAACCATACCATGCTGCCCTTTATCCCATGGTGGGGCACCCTCATACATACATGTGATATTTGTGTGTACATATACACATACATGCATAACAATTTGTAGTTAAGCTGGTCTTTATATCATAACATTTAGAATCATTAGTGTCAAACAAGGTAATAGATTCAGAGAAGTGATTTTGGATGCCAGTTCCCGACTTTTCCCCATACACCATCCTAAGAGGAGACTTTTAAGGGCCATTCAGAAACAGTTAAATGTCCACACCCTCTAAAAAAATCTAAGATCCATGCAAAAGTGAAATTTACCACAGCATCTGTTGTATACTAGAAGCAAGTTGTCTAGAAGCTATACCTTTCTCTGTTTCCTCAGATTAGATTGTGAGCTTCTTTTAAGAACACTCATTTTCTTTGTGCATTCCCTCGAGCTTGGCACAATGCTCGACACACAGTAAACACTTAATAAATGCTTTTTTTTATTCATTCATTAAGGGCAAGGAGAGGCTTTGTGGTATAATATACTGGGAGTACTGGGTCTGGAGTCAAAGACCACAAGTTTAAATCCCAGGTTTACTAATGACTAGTTCTTTGACCTTGAGTCCTCAGTCTCTTTATCAGTAAAATGAGGGGGGTTGGGTTAGGCTATAAGACCTTAAATTTTGGTCCAGTACTACATCCAGTTGCTATTATTTTTTCATCTTGATATCATCAACACAGATCACTGCACACAGATAATAAAAGAACTTGTGATTCAGTCAGTATGGGGAACCTCAGGTAGCAACCCCTCTGATAAAGAAAAGTTAAGTAGAATGGAGGTACCTGACATATAGGAGTTAAGTGACTTGTTCAGGGTGAGAATTACAAAATTTACTGAGAACTGATTCCCCATCCAGTCCCCTTTTCCCCAGACAAATTAATTGCCTTGGGCTGACCAGTCTTTGTCATTTCCAGATTCCTGACAGCTTATGGATCTCCCCCAAGCAAACTATCCCCTCCCAAAGATTCCCAAGCTTACTTCCTGGACTTTAGGTTATTATGTAAAAAGATTCATTGACATTAAATAGTTTCTGTCTGTGAGAAACTTACCTTTCCCAAGGGTAGTTTCATAGCTCCCTCTGTTCTGTTACCTCATAAAAAGCCTGTTCTTGTTTCCAATCTTTGGGTATTCCTAGCTTCCGAGCTTTGGATACCACAAATACCCGATTAAAGACCTTATTTCTCCTTTATTAATTGTTTCCTTAATTTCCAGGTTAACAAGGGTTATTCCACTATCAAGTATCTAAGGAAGCCCAAGGCCAGCTGGTGCTATCCATAAGACACCCTGTCTCTATATCTTACACATAGTAGGCATTTAACAGGTAATTAGTGCATTAATTTCCTGTTATTTGGACAGGAATAATTAATACAAGTTCAAGACTGGCCACAATTTTCTGGTTCTTTCCCCAGAGATTGGCCATTAACACAAGTATTCGGTCTTAGTTCAAGGTTTGATCTGATCTGGTAGAAATGGAAAGCTATGAGCCAAATATTTAAAACTGCTGCTTTCACTGAAAGGCAAAAACCCCACAACAACAAAACAACCCCCAAACAAAAACTTAACCCAACCCAAACGAACAAACAAAAACCACCACCCAGAGCAAAGTTCCCCTTTGTCTCTCACTAACTATAAAGTCAATAACCCCGGGCTGGGGAGGGTTGCAGTACTTAAACTAAACCTCAAGAGCTTTTTAGCAGGTAGAGTAGCTCCTAAGAGCTCCTCAGAGTAGCCCCTCCCCTCCATCTTGGGGCTATAGGGTTTAGCAATTCACCCTCAGACTATTCCCATCTTACACCCTAGGGCAAGTTCCTTATTGGTTGCTGCCTACCATACAATAGAACAGTGTTCAAAATGTTCAAGTTAGTTAAAGCCTACTGCACACCAGAATTAGAAACTACAATTGTGGGTGAATGTCAACTTCACAGTTATCATTTCTGTCCTTTCACCTGTTCTAAACATTCCAATCCTCATTTAGGAGCCGGCCCTAGAACATTACTAACAGGGAGAAATGAAAACTAGCTATAAACTCTGACAAAGATACACACACATAATATGCATTTTACAAGACAAAAATAGGTAAGGCATCATAACTGGACTTCCAGCAAGTCTAGGACCCAGGAATAGGATAATCAAAAGTTATTTAACTTCCCCAAGAATTCAATAATAGTAATTAAATAATTCAAAATCTCAACTATTTTCTCCAAATTCAGTAGATTTCATCTTCCCATTTGGTCTTTTACACACAATTTCCCAATACACAAGGTTGACTCAACTTTAAAAAATGTATATGTATTGTAAACTTGTTATTTGTTTTCAGAGAAAAGCAATGACATCCCAAGGGTGGTATCTTGACTTGCAAGTGAATTGGATTTAAGTGAGGCAGAGTGTGTCATCAGCCTCATTCTCTCTCTTTCAGAGTCATCTAAGTCCAGTGGCAAGACAAAAATCTGGACCAGAGATGGTTCAGGATACAGTGGAGTGACCTTGATATCTTTAGTGTCTGCCCAAGCTATAAGTGCTCCACACTGACAGCTTCAGTCACCTTCATGGCCAATGGAACAAATTATTCTCAACCCCCCATTTTGTCTGAAGAAGTCTTCAAAAATGCTTGGTGTAGACATTCCCCTAACCCACCGACACAAACACTAAATAAAAAGTATGTCCAAATACACAGGAGAGAACCAATAAGGATTCATATCATATTGTGAATCTCTATTTAATACCACTTTTTTTTTAAGTGTATACAGTGTCCCCAAGGTCACCCGGCATAATTCTACCTGCTACTTTCAATACTGTCCTGTTCTGATTATCTGTTCTTCCTTTTGGATTCCCTTCTATTCTCTTTTTTTTTCCTTTAAATGTTACACTGCCTCCCTTTTTGGGAGGCCTTACTGTTCTTAAACACATGAGTAATTAATGCCTCTTGATTTAAAGTTAGCTTTCAAAAAGGCTGGCTTGGGAGGAAAAAAAAAATCTTATCCTCTGAGTATTTCCAAATAGTAATGCAAGTGTTCTGCATTTTCACACTGTTCATGATTGTTTCAACAATTTTTATATTGTTTTAGGCTCCCTACCTAAAGACTCCTTAGAGGAGTTATAATGAGGAATCTTAACATGTAGCTTCTGAACTATAAACTCAAAAAATTACTCCAGTGGTTGGCTGGCAGAGTTCAACTATACATCTGTTTATTTCTTTCTGCTGGCTTTTCTGACTCTAAGTTTATCCGTTATATCTAACAGCCTAGTACCAAATTAAGAACGATTTAAAATTTAAATATGTAAGCCAGGAATGGTGGCAAATGCCTATAATCCTCAAGTTTAGAAGGTCTGACCTGCTGTAAGGTTAAGCCAATCAGGTATCCACCCTAAGTACTGAACCATGTGGTGAACTCATGGGAATTGAGAGTGACTAGGCTGCTTAAAAGGGGGAAAATTAGATCATGTCAGAAATGAGGGTGCCGATCAGTGGTGTGACTGGCCCCATGAGTTACTCCTCCATTTCCAGAATACGCAAGACAAGAAGAGAAGGGGGGTGGAGGTGAGGGGGGAGAGAATATGAACGTGTGTTCTTTCCTGTTTGATCTTACTGATATACAGCAGAGTAGTATAAAGAATTTGGAGTTATAAGGCCTAGGTTCAAGGGTCAAGAGTGAAAAAGCCATCAAGGGAGAAGAGCTTTTCTTATGGTATCCTTAGACTATAACTTTTGGAGAAATTGCATTCCATTGTGGGTTTTTTCCCCTTCCAAATGACTACAGAGAGATTTCATACCACCTTCATCTGTACTGTTTTCTACCTTGAAATTTAATTTATAAAAGATATAGAAAGACCAAATAATTATTTATTGCCTTTGGAAGGCCTGTTAGAATGAATTGGAACTAGAAGAAGATCCCAGAAAAGCTCCAATTAGAATATTCATTTTTCAATTAGTTCGTTAGTTCAACAAAATAGACTAGCATAAAGGACAGAGCTGGAAGGGGCCTTAGACCTTAGAGAAGAAGCTGGGCCTTGCCCAAGGTCACACCAATAGCATGGCACAAGCTGTGATTTGAAGCCAGGCCCTTTGACTCCAGGTATTCAGCTCCATAATCATTCAACTATTTTATAATGAGTTTATCAGATTATCTAATTATCCTGATACAAAGCAGGGACAGCTTGGCCCTGAGGAAGTGAGGTATAGAAGATAAAGGATCAGAGAAAGGAGAGCTGTTAGGAAAAGCATCCAAGTTCTAGTAGATTCTCATTAATAAGGTAAGTCAAAACAGGTGGAAACATGTCTATTTTAATTAAAAGAGCAAAATACATACTACTTAAAAGATCCTTATGCCATAGGCCTATCCTGTTGCTAACCCCTGACTTAGTTTCAAAGCTCTAGGGCTAAAACCTAACCATGATTCTGGATAAATCATTTAATCAGTGTCCTGTTTCTTTATCAATCAAAAAGGTCTAATACCCCACCACAAAGGGAGTCTATGAGATATGCTACAAATCAGAAGGGGAGGCATGTCTGGAGAAGAGGACTGGAGAGAAAATGAGGCAGGAGAGACACAGAAGAAGAGAGACAGAGGTAAATAGGGAGACAGACACACAAGAAATGAGACAGAGACAGACACACACAGATATAGGGAAAGAACTATTCAGAGAAATGATTGCTTCAAGAAAGATCAAAAACCTGGGACAGTGGCATGAGATGGTAGTGATGGAGGAGTAAAAGGAATCAGATATCTGTTGGAACTCTTTACGATAAAAGCAGAGCAGGTGAATCCTGACTTACTTAATTTAATATTTCATTCTTTTAAATGGCAGAAGAAGGAAAAATAGAAACAAATATTCTCTGGACCAGTTTTGGGGACTATTCTAGGAAGTGAACATTTCCTTTTGGAATCTGGAATGCCAGAGAGGAATGTTTGGCATAGTTTCACATGCAGCCTAGATTTTGGAGAGCTGAGTTTAAAGAAAGGACAGAGAGGATCTTGTAGATTAAAATGCTATGAGGAGGGCAGCTAGATGGTGCAGTGGATAAAGCACCGGCACTGGATTCAGGAGGACCTGAGTTCAAATGCGGCCTCAGACACTTGACACTTACTAGCTGTGTGCCCTTGGGCAAGTCACTTAACCCCCATTGCTCCACAAAAAAACAAACAACAAAAACACAACAACAACAAAATGCTATGAGGAAAGCAGCCTAAGAAGTCTCAAGAATGAAATTCTGCCACCACAGACATGGAATGTTTAGAAGAAGAAAAGAACTGGCTAAAGAGACAGATATGAACACAAGGAATTTATAAATCAACCTGGATATTTAAAATATGTGTCTAAGAGATAAAAATTAAGTCATGTAGGAGATCAATACAAAGATATGGCACCATCAAATAAAAAAGTAGCAAAAGCTAAATCTTAATTATTTTAAAAAACCCTTCAATTTAAGGAGACTTTACTCTATTAATTTCAGCACTAGATGATTATTATCAAAGGTTTATTCTGTAAGTGTTATTTTTGTGTGTGTGTGAGGCAACTGGGGTTAAGTGACTTGCCTAGGGTCACACTGTGCCACCCAGCTGTCCCCAGCCTTGAGGTAGGGCTATGGAGAATCATCAGCCTCACTCTCTTTCCAGTGTCCTCAGAATCTAGTGGCAAGACATAGGTCAGGATGACTGGCAATAGCCCCAGATGCAGTGGGAGACCTTGACCTTTTTAAGCTAAGGTCTTTCCCAGGCCCAACTTGTCTGAGGCAACACACATTATTCAGTAGTTAATGGTTAGTTAAGAATTGAGTCATGGGGCAGCTAGGTGGCACAGTGGATAAAGCACTGGCCCTGGATTTCAGGAGGACCCCAGTTCAAATCCAGCCTCAGACACTTGAAACTTACTAGCTGTGTGACCCTGGGCAAGTCACTTAACCCTCACTGCCACCCCCCCAAAAAAAAGAAAGAAAGAAAGAATTGAGTCAAAAGTTAGTTTAGTTTGCCTTCACAAAAGAATCCAGGGGAATGACAAAGACCTGAACTAGAGTAGGCTTGAGTAGAGACAAATGTGAAATATGGCATCTGACTGGATAGTGAAAAAGAACAATTAAATATAGTTATGAACCTTAGTAACTGAGAGGTTGGTGATACCCTCAACAGAAATGAGAAGTTTAAAGGAAAGGCAAATTCAAAGGACAAGACTGATTCACAAAATGCAAAGACTCCCAAATTAACAGGGGCTTCCACATGAAATACCCCCCCCACACACACACACGGCCTAATGAAACCATCCCCAAAATAGAAAATATTGTAAAATAATAACACTAGCCTGTCTGAAGTACAAAATAAGTTTCACATGTCCCTTTTTTCCAATATAATATGTTCTTAGGAAAAGGTTTCTCCTATCCTATACCAGATAAAAGATTAAATATATACACCATTGGGGAAAATGGAAGTGGACATGTCCATTCCGCACCCCCCCCCCAATTGGCAGGCTCAAGAATCTTTGAGTGAGTTTCCAGAATTATCAAGAAATATTAATCTCTATCTTAGCTCTCCAATGCCTTTAACTTTCCATTTCATACCTGTAAGAGGCAGTGTTTTGATTATAGGATACACTTAGTGCTTGCTGAATAGTTATTATCTACATAACTACAGGGCAGGCACAACCTCTCTGGGCTTTCATTTCATTATTTGTACAATCAAGAGGGCAGAATCACAGTAAACCATGGAATTTGTTTATTTGATAAAATCTAAACATCAAGAAACTTAAAAAAAAAAAACAGAGGAAGGGGCATGACGATGAGACCAGACTTGGGGTTGAGATTTCCTTGGAACAGAAAACTCCTGATATACTCTGCCTGTACAGATCAGCACTTGCTCTGTAACTTATAGAAAGAAGAGCAACCTATTTTGTATATTAGGTTCTATTAAAGCTCCAATTAAAACGTACAGATGTCCATAATATTCTTGCAGACTCTACTCTCTAAAATAATCAAAAAGTAGAACATACTGGTTAACCAACTAGCTCAATGAAAAGACATTGTATATGGATTACCAATTGTAGAAAGTTAGAAATCAAATAAAATGGCTCAGCACAAACTATATTCAATATACTACAATTTGTCTAATGATTCAGAAAGTTTTTCCAAATTTTATAATTAATCAGGTCATCATTATGAACACAAATCAATATACTGTGTGTACATATATAGAAACTCCAGTTAAGGAAGTTGCAGGTGATAGAATGTCAGATAAATTCATTTTTACTGTATTTGCAACAGGCAGATTTTTATGTGCCCTGGACTATGCTAAAACCCAGAAAAGAACTTTAACTTTGAAGAGTTTATAATCCAATAGGAGACTAGTATCTGA
The DNA here is from genome assembly GCF_019393635.1 of Dromiciops gliroides. Lineage (NCBI taxonomy): Eukaryota > Metazoa > Chordata > Mammalia > Microbiotheria > Microbiotheriidae > Dromiciops > Dromiciops gliroides. Next base: position 566,667,122 of record NC_057861.1, on the reverse strand, counting down.
TTAATAGTATTTCCAGATCCAGACATTATGTAATTATTCACTAAGTTACATGGTACAAAGTACTATCAGATTTTAGAGAAGGCACAAAGACAAGTTGAAGTGATAGAGGAAGGCTTAAACAAAGAGATGAGAGTTGAACTGGTCCCTCAAGTATGGGGGAAAAAACCCAACAAACCCAGATCATTGAAGACGAATGGGGAAGGCATTCTTGACAGTAGGCACAGCATGGTAATATGGTATATGGCCAGAAGATTGTGAAGAGACTGTTTTAACTGTAGCAAAATGTTAGCATTTTGAGAGTATTAAGAAAGTACGGTTGTATACACAATAAAGGGATACTGGGGAAGAAGGGGAGGGAAAGAATGGCAACAGGAGAATGGAGTTTAGACAGTGTGGTAAACACTACAGAACTATAGATTCTTGAGTAAGCAAGTAGCATAATGAAAGTAATGTTTTAGGAAGATTAGTCTAATTACAATAAGCCAGATGGATTGGAGGGCAGGGAAGAAAAAATTATGGAAGGATACCCCAGGGATCTAAAAGACAATACAGCTTCCAAAAAGTACTTAGAACCAAAGAATAGACTGGGCACTGAAAAAAAGAAAATCTGGCTCAATATATTGTTTTAAAGGAAAAAAAAACCCCACAAGATATCTCTAATTGAAACCAAAAATTTGAAAAAATAAACAGACAAACAAAATATATAGGATTGGAAAGTGGTTGTGCTTTTCCTCCCAAAGAAACCAGGGCCAAACTGGGGATACCAGCTGTTATCTGGTAATTTTGCAAGAATTGAATGGGGGTAGGGAGAGCAAGAGCAGCTTGTTGTTACTTCCTCCTTTTGTCTCAGAAAATCAAAAAGGAAATAACAGATGCCAGAATGTAAAAGTCACTAGTCATTATTGTCCTCTACCTTACTCCTTCAGCTCTAGATTCTTCTTCTCTACCTGTTCTAGAAGCCAAGTCCAACTAAGGGATAAAACCTACAGTCATAGTCAGTGAAAAGTACTCACAACAACAGCTTCTCTCCGGTTAATTGAAGCTATTTTTCCCCAGGGGGAGCCCTGTTTTTCCAACACTCCTCATTTGCTCTCCCCTCTCACTATTTCCAGTCAGATCATCAAGAGAGTAAGTCAGGCCATCTGGAGAAGTATAATTTAACAAGACAATGGATCTTTTTTGGAAAAGAGACAGGGTAAAAGGGGTAAACTTCCATTTTTACCTCCCTCATTACTTTCGCTCCTTTACTCAAGGGTGCAGGGGGCAAACTACAGTAACAAGTTTCCAGAAAGCAGGGATGAAACCAGAAAAAAGACAATCCACGTACACATCTAGAAACATTATGCCTTTTAGCAAAGGGTTGTGTTTGTGTATGAGTGTGTGTACACGTGTGTGTGTGTGTGTGTGTGTGTGTGTGTGTATAACTGAGTACCCAGTAATAGATGTGCTGTTACACATTCCGATCTTTTTATATAAATCACAGAATACACACAAGAATATGAGTAATTAGAGAAGCCAATACAAACTTAAAAGTCTAAGTGTCGACAGAGAAAAATATCTTAATTTTTAGGTCAAAAGAATACTGGATTAAGTTCTCTGGTCCATATAGAATTCTCCCTACCGAAGTGGTTGACTTTAAGTTGAATGTTAAATTCTTCCACATAGCACTCTCTAAGTTATCAAGCAAAATCCCATAAATCTTGGAGGATTTCAGGCCTCTAGGGATATTTATTTGCAAGTTTTAACTTTTTTAGGTCACTGATAGGACAGATCTGCTAGGTGATTTAAAAAAAAATTGTTATTATCAAGTGATATAAAGTATATAAAATGGTAAAACAACATATAGACAGACTAACAAATACTTTAATGGTCCTGATGGGAGGCAACTTCAAGTGCCGATACTGTAGTTTCCAAAATACAAAAACAAAAACAAGCAGAAATTCATTCCAGAGGGAAAAAAAAAAACCTACTGCTATTTTTTTTTTTGGGTAACATCTCCCCTCTCCACTTACTAATGCCTTGGTTGTAGACTGATTTACTAATTCCAAAAGCAAAGGCTCTTTCTCCATCTTAAAAAGAGAGAATCTGTTATCTACCAAGAGCAGCCTCTTACATTACACACCAGTCAGCTTTCAGCAAACTTAAACAATGTGCATAGATCACCTGTGGAACTGTGTTGTTACCCCAAGCATCACAAAGCTAAAAAACAAAACAAAACAAAACAAAAAAACAAATACAATAGACAGAGAAAAGAGAATAAGTAAGGGGAGAAACCATCAAAATTCACTTATCTCAAATTGAATGGGGCTTGCAAAGGGGAAAAGAGGGTTTGGCTTTGTTTTTTAAATTATTAGGCAAATAAGTATTCACAAGAGAAGAGCTATACTTATTTAAGTTTCTCTATGGCGGTTACCTTGAGCAAATCTCTATCACCACTCATTAATAAAGGTGAACATAGCATTTGTGAATGGTTAGTTTCTTTTCCCCACTTCAAAGAGGCACTAACAGAAAGAAGCCTTAACAGTCAGAAATAGGTAGAAGATATCAGATTAATTATAACCAACTTTAAATATATTCCCACCAACACCACCACCCATCAGGTTGTTTTGGGGTTTAAGTACTTTTTAAATTTAAAAAGTACTTTAAAAAAAACCTATAAAGCTTCAAGCAGCTATAAAAATTGACAGAAAAAGCACAAACATACTTTTATTGTTTTGGTTTGAAGTCTCAATCCATTCAGCGTGTTGATAGCTTTTTCAGCATCCTTAGGATCAATGTAGTTCACAAAGCCATACCCCAAGCTCTGCCCTAATAAAGGGAGGGGAAAAAGAAGACACACATTAGTTCCATTGAGCTGCCAGGCACTAAGTCCAAGTTTGGTGTATAGTGTATTGGGCACTAGCACCATTCCATCTGTATCAAAAATAACTCCCTCTGTATTCATTCCTGAAATTAATGCTTTTATGATCTTCCAAAGCTTTCAGCTCCTGTCATGTGAGTTAAACAAGGTGACAGACAGACAGACAGACGGACAGACACACACACACACACACACACACACACACACACTACACAGAGACAGTGTCAGTCCATTCTGGAAGAGAAAAATTATGTAGATCCATAAAGAACCTGTTCCTTTAGTCATAGATTTGAGGCTTTAAGGGTCTGCTGAGGCCACTTAGTCCAATTACTTTTTTTTTTACAGATAAGCAGACCCTAGGAGATTAAATGTCTTGTCTATAGTCAGTCTTGCCTCAAAGGCAGGATTTGAATCCAGATACTGACTTCTAGGCTAGTGCTCATTTGCCTTTATATAAGATTACCTAGTTATAGAACCATTTATCTTTCCATTCAATAAGCATTTATTAAATGGTTAGTACAGGCCAGTCACTGTGCTACACACTATGGATACAAACATGAAAATAAGACAGGCAATGTGCAAGCTCATATTCTACTCTAATGTTTTCTAAGAAGACATTTTTAGTGCAAGCTACATATAAAGGAGATGGAATTTTCTTCATTTTTTTAAATGAATATAGGGCACAGTGGATGATATGATTCCCATAAGCTTTTATATTAGGCAACTTCAAGGTCTACCATAGGGATGGGGAAAAGAAAATTGAGTGCTTACTCTATCAAGGAAAAGAAGCTTCTCAGCATTAGGGATACTTTCCAAAGCAGTCATTTTAGATGGGTCCAGTTTTCGGTCTTGGTTCAGGAATACAGCTGAAGCTTCCTAATCTGAAGGGGGTGGGGGAACAGTCCAAATGGGATAAAGTACAGCTAAAAAAATCAAGAAAATCTGAGGGGTTCTAGCTAAACTTAAGGATCTTTACTTTTTGAAATGACAAAAACCACTATCAAAACACTGAGAAAAGCTTCCTTGACTGGGTTACAACATGGCCAATGGGATAACACAGTATCATCCTTTTATCATAAAAGGATAGAAAAATGGCAGTTTATCCAAGTCTAAATAAGAGAATTATTAATCAGAGCAAGAACAGAAGCAAAGTTCAATTACCTGGACCACAGTAGGTACATAAAAATAATAGCTAACATTTGCACAGTGCTTTAAGATTTACAAAATAATATATTTCCACATATGTGTACATGTGTGTCTGTGTACATAACACACACATATAATCTCATATGATCCACACAAAAACCCTGTGAGGTAGGTGGCATTGTTCTCATTTTACAAATGAGTAAACCGAGATACAGGAAGTCATTTGTCCAGGTCCCATATCTAAGACCTAAAAGAGAATTTTAATTTGGGTCTTCTCAACTTGAAGTCCAGCACTCTATCCATAAATGCCAAGTATTATTAATGTCATCAAAGTGGGGAGTAGGGAGGGAAGAGGAGGAGAACCTTCCACTTCCCCACTCTGGCCACTCAATTCCTGCCTCATGACTTGGGGCCACTCACTTCCATCAGTGCCCATCATGGACCTTCTCCTTCCTGGATCCTAATCTCTGCTGGAAGTATCCCCGAGTCTCACAACATTTTAACCCTCCAATACACTATCTTCTTGGTAAGGAACTTTCCTATCATTATCCTGAAGATGTCTTGGGCCTTGTCATCTGCCCTGCTTCCAATCCCTCCATACTACCCTCTTTTTCCATCTGCCATGAACTGAACCTAAACATTTTTTCTAGGTCGTCTTGCCCAATTAGAGTGTAAGATCCTCAAAAGCAGGAACTGTCTTGATTTTCTATTTGTATCACAGGTACACTGTGTTTAACAAATGTGTTTCCAATATTTTGGCCTCCTCCCTGAACATGACACTCCAATTCTTGGCAATGGGCATTTTCCCTGGCTGTCAACTATGCCTAGAATACTCTCCCCATATCATTTCCATCTTTCCTGGCTCCCTTCAAGTCACACGACCCTCTACAGGAAGACTTTCTCAATCCTTCTTAATTCTACTGTCTTTCCTCTGTGGATTACTTCATATTTATCTTTTATGTAACTTGTTTGCACATAGTTGTTTGTATGTTATCTCTCCCCTTAAATTGTGAGCTCCTCAAGGGTAGGGATTGTCTTTTGTCTTTCTCTGTACCCCAGAGCTTCCAACAGTGCCTGGTACATAATAGGTAATTCATAAATACTTATTTACTGACCACATATAAAATTAAAAATAGTAATTCTCTTTGGGGAGATGTCCCACTAAAAAGCTGGAATGTATCATTACAAATTTATCCCTTTTAGGCTGTCTTTTTTTTTCCTAAAACGAAGCTAATGCTATCTCAGAATATGAGTTACAGAAGTAGATCTTTTTTATTTTTATCTTTTTTTTTTGCAGGGCAATGAGTGACTTGCCCAGGGTCACACAGCTGGTAGGTGTGTCAAGTGTCTGAGACTGCATTTGAACTCAGGTCCTCCTGAATCCAGGGCCAGTGCTTTATCCACTGCGCCACCTAGCTGCCCCCAGAAGTAAATCTTAAAAACATGTGACCAACTCCATCAAAAAAAGGTTTCAATTTTAATATTATTCTAAACACAAAAGTACCAAGAAACAAACTTATTCATCCTTAGTATTCAATACTCAACGTATAGAACCAAATAAGTAAATACCAATTAAATGCTACAGAGAAAGGCAGGAGTGAAAATGTATTACTTTGATTTAACTCTTCTATGACAAATTACATTTACTAAAGACCCTCTGATTTCACCCACAATTTCTATACAACAGTTTAAACTTTTAAATTTATTCTATTCCTTTATTAATGAGTCCCTGTCATTCTAGGGACTTCTTTCTTCCCCCGATGCACATAATACCAACTAGGTGAAAGAACCACCTAACATTTATGGCAAAGACAGACCTTTAGCAGCCAATGAAATATTATAGCATCCGCTACTCTCAAGTGTCACAGAAAACTCATGAGTCGGCAAAAGAATCTTATTTCAGGATACCCTATATTGCAGTGTATAAAAGCTGACCTTTTAAAAGGTTTAGAAAAAAAAAAATCTTCCTCAAAATTGGGGTCAATTTTTATACTCCATATGTTGGCAGTTCATGCCTTCCCTCCCAGGCTCCTAGAAGCAGCTGCTTAGGGTCAATGATTATTCTACCCCAAAGCAATAGCACCAACTCCCCAGCTATGCAGAGCTGATCCCGGTCCATTAAAAGCTAATTAAGTAGTGTCACTGGTGAAGGGGCCAAAAGCAGAATAGGGTCATTCAAATCAACTTAGAGACCAGGTCAATGATTCCACCCCCCCCACCCCCGAGCGCCAAAATATTCATTGCCTACCTGTATATAACAACAATGAAACTAACTTCTTATAAACCCAAGCTAGCATACAAATAGAACATCCTGCATATAAATCTGAACCCAGAAATCTAAGAGTCAGTTTATCTAGAATAAGAAAAACTTAAAGGAGCCTAAAGGCAGTTCTTAACAATACACAGTCTTATGTGATAATGCAGAGGATTGACCAGATGCTTCCTATTCATACTGCTAACAAAAGGAAAAGCAGTTAAGACCTAGTGTTCCGGTATTTAGGGTAGATATTTTAAAAGATCTCAAAGCCTAGCCAAGTGCCCCTGTGAGAACTAGGCTGTGAATTGAGTGTTGGCCAAGATGAATTGATAATAAGAGTTAATTAGCACTAGAAAGAGTACCCAAAGTAGGTGGTGGAATCCCCTTCTCAGCATACATTCTCATTTGTTTAGAACAGTTTAGGTACAATCCAGCCTGAAAGCAGGAAGATAGATCAGATCACTTTGGGTTTCACAATTTAAGCTTATTAAAACTTGAATAATGATCCTTGACTTTTATATAGCACTTCAAGGTTTTCAAAGTTTTGAACAAACATCTCATTTGAGATGTTCCAACAACCTAGACAGGTTAGGAGGGAACTTCAAGTATGATTATCTCCATTGTTCAGAAGTGGAAACAAAGTCTGATGTTCTTTTACCTGCCTGTGGACACCCACCGCTATTAATTGTCAGGGATGAACTCAAACTAGAGTCTTCCCAAATGATTCTAAGTCCAGCACTCTATCCACTGAACTACTGCACTGCCCCCTTTAAACCTACCTAATCTTGGATCTCAGTTTCCTCATCAGCAAAAAGGAGGGGGTTAGAATCAATGATCTCCCAAGCTCTAAATCTACGCTCTGATCAACTTTTGAGGGTACAAAATATTAATGACATAGCACCATTACAGTTTGTGATAGGCTTTTTTTTTTTTTTAGTGAGGCAATTGGGGTTAAGTGACTTGCCCAGGGTCACACAGCTACTAAGTGTTAAGTGTCTGAGGCGGGATTTGAACTCAGGTACTCCTGACTCCAGGGCCAGTGCTCTATCCACTGCACCACGGCTCTTGAAAGCCTTTCACAACTTCACCCCAAGTCAATGTACGCTGTTTCCCTTCATACACTCTCCAATTTGGTCAGAACTGGTTGACATTAACTCTAGATCTTATGAAAATGAATGTTGAAAAGTACCCTTACATGTAACTGGAAAATAAAATAAACGCTTGTTGCTGTACAAAATAAACAAACAAACAAACAACAACAACAACCCAAAAAAGTAAGTGTCAAGTGTCTGAAGCCGAATTTGAACTCGGGCCTTCCTGAATCCAGGGCTGGTGCTTTATCCATTGTGCCACATAGCTGCCCCTGTAATTAATTTTCATATAATTATATACTTATATCTGTTATCTCCTTTAATAGAATACAAACTCCCTAAGGGCAAGAACAATTTGATTTTTTGTCTTTTATTCTCCATAACCTAGCACAGCTCCTGACTCATTGTGGAACTTATTAAAAGCTTTGTTGAATGACTCGAATAATAACCTACTGCGCTGGATCACTCATCCTCTCAGTTCTCTATCATTTATCCACATCATCTATCTATATGACATCTGTTCCCACTCCTTATAACCACTACCATCAAGCATGTTTCTCATATGTCTTGCCTCTTGCCCACTAGGAGATGTGCTGGAGGCAAGATTACCCTAAGCAGAAATATAATAACGATATTAAAGCTGCTTAAAGTAAAGATTGCATTCTTAAATCAGAGTAGGACCATGTTATTAGCCTTTAGGGGAGGGGGGAGCTGAGGGAATGGGAGTGGGAGTGAGAATGGAAATACCAGTACCTTCAGGAGCTATCTAGTGGGACCCAGCATGTCACAATACATGTATTACACACAACAGGAATAAGGCAAAATATTTTATATCTGGATATCTTCCTATAACACTGTTTCTGGAATAGTAAATTGATGAAGAGGTATAGAGGATAGGCACTAAATGTGATTTCAGAGTTATCCTAGGGAGAAAGTCTCTTTTACCAATGCAGCTTAGCAACTTCCCCAGCTTCATTCGCCCTTTCTCTTAATGAGCCAGATGAGAAAATGACTTATCTTTGTAAGTCAGAACCTTCTCTATGACTTCTAGCCTCCGAATAATGTAGAAATCTAAATGTCAAGTGGCTCACTCTGGGCCACACATGCAGTATGTGTCAAGGGCAGAATTTGAACCCAAGCCTTCCTTGGCATTATGGTGCCTTAGATTTTTACTCTCTATAAATGTGAAATTTATGGCGCCCAAAAAGTCTGCAAATAATTTTAAGCCACTAAAGCTGAAAATTACACAGACTCCAAATCACTAATAAGAATAATGCAAATTAAAACAACTCCAAGGCTTCACTTCCCACCCAACAAATAGGCAAAGATGACCAAAGATAAGAATAATTACATTGAGGGATCACAGAAAGATTGTTGCTGGTGGAGTTGTGAAGTGGCTCCATTTTTCTAGGAAGCAATACAGAATTACATTATGAGATTAAACTGACTATATCTTTGATAAAAAAATCCCTGTTAGGCATATATTCCAAAGAGGTCAATGACAAATAGAAAGGTCACATACATATCAAAATATGTATAACAAGTATTTTCTTGTATAGGCAAAATAGTGGCATGATGGTAGATGTCTGCTGAGTACAAAAAGGCTAGGTAAATCATGCCATATGAATGCAAAAGAAAAAATGAATAAGATTATAAGGAGATATGAGAAGACTAACAAGAACTGATGGAAAGTAAAATAAGCAGAACCAAGAAGATAATATACAAATTTACTATAGTGGAAACAGAAATTCTAATGAAAACTGAAACTGAACACTGTTTAACAACCAAAATTGGTCCCATAGAAATGCTATGATAATAAATCTATCTTCTTTGCAAAAGCAAATGACTCTGGAGGTAGAAAACAGCACATACTGTCCAATTTGATTGATGTTATTTGGTTTTGTAAAACTGCTCCTCACCTTTGTTATAATGGCTGTTTCTCTGGCAGGAGAAGGGGACTGATATGAAATGAAGAGGTGGTAAGGGATGAGGGAGGAAAAGCAATGATTGGTGAGCAGGATCAACAGCCATCTTCCATTCTTCTTTAGAGTTAAAGCATTTGGGTGGTCTTGAGTCATTAGGACTATTTAACATTTGTTCAAATGTCTGAAATCATCTTAATACCACTTATTAAAAAGGTCATGGAGTTCACTTTAGACCTCCTTAACAATTATAATGGCTGAGCTAAAAGAACCATTGTTGGATTCAGCAAGCTATCCCAATATTTTGTTGGTAAGCACACCTGAGTGACTTTTTTACATATATTAAGCCCACATATTAAATGCAGGAGACCTGGACTCAAATCCCAGCACCTACTCAAACTGGATGATACTGCTCAAATTACATAATATCTCTGAAACTCTCTTACCTCATCTGGTGCAAGGCAAATTTTTAACTAGTCAATAAGACTTGTTACCAAAGTCCTTCTTATAAAGGTACATATGTTTAAAAGCTGAATCTTCCTTCTCAGTCCTTGTCACTTCTTCCACTCTGGTCACCTCCCCCTTCAGCAGATCAGTTGCTCCTAGACAAGCATAGTCATAGGCTTTAATCCTGGATAGGGCCAGAGAGATGTTCTGATTTGAGCCCCTCCTTTCACAAGTAAAGCAACTTATGCAAAATAGGTAGAATGGCCTTTGGACAAGTTATTTCATCCAAGGAGAAGTAGAATTCTCATTCAGGTCTTCTGATGCCACATCTGGTACTATTCCCTGCCACCTCACAACATAGTTCCAGAATTTTAAATTACTACACTGTTCAGATGCGATATGCAACACATAGAAAAAAAGTGGTCAGATGTGTTGTCTTCACAAGTGACCGGCTTGATAAGGAAGGTTCTTCCAAACATTAAATACTTTACAACCTAAAACTTTGAATTTTCACAATTATCATAATAAAATGAAATCTCAATTTAAAAATCATGTCCTTTTTGGAATTTGATAGATTTACATAAATCTGTTTCACAGATCTACAAGTATGAATTATGAGGTGTCAGCATGTAATTTTGTTTTAAGTGCTTTTTCACTAATATAATTGAGTCTGCCGAGACTATTTAAATAGAGTCAATGAAAAAGGTAGATAGTGAATTTTATAAAACCTGGTAATTGAATCAACAATAAAAAGTGTCTACACTGATTGATGTGTATCTATTATTTCACTTAAAGAAGTAGCAATGTTTGAAGGGATATAGAAAGGTACAAAGCAACATTTATTTTTAAAAATACCTCTCTATTCCAAGAAATAGGTCACCACAATATTCTCTGACTGCCAGGCTCTTCTGGGTCCCTCAGATGGACATAAGGAAATGAGACCGACCACGTGAGAAAAGAGCACATTTAAGCATCTCTGTGTTTTCCATACTGGGAGCCTGAACAAAAAGCACAGGCAACTAATTTTGGATTATCTTCATTTCAGAGAATTTGTTTCCTCCTCCTCTTCCTTTTTTTTTTTTAAAGACTTTCTCTTCCCTCACTGTAATGTTCAATTCTCATTCCTCAACTCCACTCAAACTATTACTTCAGATGGAATTCTGTTCTTGAGCATTCACTGTACTTCTCTAGTCAGAAAAGCTGTGTGCCATTGTTTCTGCCATCCAGCCTAAAGCAATAGAAACAAAAGTGGGCATATTAAAAACAGATCTAAGGGGCAGCTAGGTGGCGAAGTGGATAGAGCACTGGCCCTGGAGTCAGGAGTACCTGAGTTCAAATCTGGCCTCAGACACTTAACACTCACTAGCTGTGTGACCCTGGGCAAGTCACTTAACCCTAATTGCCTCACCAAAAAAAAAAAAAAAAAAACACCAAACAAACAAAAAAACAGATCTAATCAGTAATGAAGCCACCAGGCACAACATTTACACCAAGGGCTTTAGTGGGAGAGGACCCTAGAATAAGAGTAGTGTAAATTACTTGCTATTCCTTTCTACAGTATTCAGTAAACAAATCTTAAATGTTCAGTTCCTGCCAACTTTAATTCCCTGCCTTCTGTAAATACAGTATGCCATTTTTAGAAAGTCATCCATTTAAAAAAAAAAAGGCAAGTTATGAATATGGGTCTCTGTATTTTCTTCTGATTGAACGGGACAGATTCTCAGTTTAGGGAATAGGAAACCCTAGAAAGGAAGGTATAATAGGATAGCAGCCGAGTTTCCCCGAAAGCCTCTTAGGCATTTTAACAAGCTTCCAAAGGACATTACCAGGGATTATAACAAGGATAGAAAATTCAACCTATCCATTCACATAATGCAGAAAACAGATGGCTCACTAAAGATCTCTTTCAAACCATGAAATTGGCATAAATAGAAAGGTATCCCAAGCAGACTTTTTTTTTAAAGGACACTAGAAATTTATTTACACTTAAATTAATTTCAGTTGAAAATGTAGGTTTTCTGTTAAAGTCTAAATTTCTGGTCAGTATAATATTTATAACTTATGACTAATAATTATGATAGGCAAGTATCTAACACTCATGCATTTTCCATTCCAGTTAATTAAGATATCCCCATTGATTGCACAATTGGTGATTGTGTTGTATACTAACAACCTTCTAGCAATGCATTAAATTGTGGGTAATTGTGACTTCTCAATAGGTCCTAATCTGTAATCTACTTTATGAAATACTAAGTCTCCTTCAAAAAGGCAGCACCAGACAGCATATCTCATTCTGTACAGGACAAGAGACATAGGGTGCCTTGCAAGTGAGACCTGAAAAGGGGGATGGGGGGGGGGAATAATCTAACACAAGTGCAGGAAATAAAATTAACTCACTCTTCATGCATAACTTTCAGGTGACTAGAGATGCCTTTTGAGATCAAATTTGGGGGAAAATGGCAAAAGAGATTAAGATGAACGTTTTCAAAGGTTATGGGTTTCAAGTGCACCCACTGTCCCCTTCTCACTGAGAAGCAGCATGTTCAAAGAGAATGAATGGTGAATGGGGACATAGGTTTAAATCTCAGCTTTCTGCATGTGCCTTTCCTTCTCTGGGACCTCATCTGCAAGAGCTCTTTCTTGCACCTAACATCACAAGGTCTTCAAGAGACCAATTTTTCTACCTTGTGGATTTTATACTCTTCCTTTAAAAGAATTCCATCATTAAAACCTAAGAAGTCTCCACAATGAAGCTAAAGCCTAAAGAGGCCAGAGAGTACTTGAGAAGAGACTTCTTTTTTTTTGTTTTGTTTTGTTTTGTGGGGCAATGAGGGTTACGTGACTTGCCCAGGGTCACACAGCTAGTGTCAAGTGTCTGAGGCTGGATTTGAACTCAGGTCCTCCTGAATCCAAGGCCAGTGCTTTATCCACTGCGCCACCTAGCTGCCCCGAGAAGAGACTTCTTTACTCAAGGATGAGCAGATCCTAACTTACTAGGTTTTAAATAATCACAATGCATCATACTTTACAATATCATACTTTACAAGTCTCAAAGCACTTTAATTAGTGTAGTTTCACATGTCCTTAAAACCAAGTCTGGTGAGGCCAGTATTATCATCTTTATTTTAGAAATAAGGAAACAGTGATTCAGGCTAAATTTTAAAATTGGATCCTGAAGCAAAGTCTTTTGAATTCTAATACAGTGCTAATTCTACTATGCCTTATTTTTGCTAATCTGAAATAAACATTCTGGCCAAAAAAAAAAAATCTGTTGAAATACTCTACTTTCTCTAGTGAATGCCCTTCAGTTTCTCTTTAAAGGTGTTTTTTGCTACTTGCCTTTACCTTGTGATGCCTAAAATCAAGGGGTTTGTTTATGTTAACTCTACTGGGGATGGGGACAGAAAACAGACGACTGTTCTTTAGTTCCTGAAATACTGAGTGCTGAGAAACAGGGGAAAATACACCAGCAACTGTGATAGTAAAAAAGGGCATCTGTTGCTGGCCTCTACCACCAACTGGGTGTCAACTCTCACAAAAAAAGAAAAGAATAAAGAACTAAGCAGCCACAGAATAGCAGGGCAGCTTCTAAACAGGGTTTTTTTTTCTTTTTTCTTTTCATGCCAATGACCTTTTTTTAAAAATTCAGAACTGGCATGAAAAATCAAAGAAGCACTAAACATCATAATTATAACTTTACTACAGCAAAATGATTTCTCAGTTCTTGTAACAAATCTATTTGGTTTGATGTGTCACACTAAATTACACAGTTGTACCTAAAAACAGCTAAATGTCATTTGAAAAATCAAACATGTCCAAATTTTCTGTAGAGCTCTGAACTCTTCCCTGTTTTTGTCCTGTAGAATGGGAAATAGACTGACCATGAAAAGCTACTGCAATTAGAAATAAGTAAATTTCTTTCTGAAAAGTTAAAGTTAGACCAGCTGAAAGCCTCAGAAATCAACAGGCTTATTAACCTACAGCTTCCCATGCAAAATCTGAGAAATCCACAGGAAATTCAGTGCTCCTTGGGATGGGTGTGTTTTTTGGTTAACCAAAACCTGACAGACCAAAGTATCTAACTACAGAATGTTACCAAGTGAAATTACAGTACCCAAGAGACACTAAAGTATGTGTCCAAATCCTTTATTCAGTGCCCACTATGTGATAGGCACTACTACAAAGAAAGAAACAATCCCTTCTAATTATTCTATTATTCCATAACTGCAGTTCATCAAATTTAGCCTTCTTTTCTTTATCCAGCATACCAAGTACAATGCGATGCATACATTAGGCACTTAATGTTTGTCCAAATGAATTACCCACCCATGTAATTGTAATATTAGAAAGCAAACTATCATGCCTGTGATATCTCTAAATAAAAATCCCAGTTTATAAAACAGAAGAATTAGAGATGGATATCTAAAGCGAATTTAAAGAAAGGCATTATGGAAGAATGCATACAGTCAACAATAGAGGACCACAGTTCATTCTGCCTGATACATTCTGACTATATGAAGCTTAACTTTATTATTTTTCCTTTTTGTTTTGCAGAGAGGCTTAACTTTCAAGGCAACTCTATAAGAACAAGTTAAAGATGAAATGCCTATCTGTATCGCTGGAGGGAGTTTTCATACTTCAAGTACTCTAAACTGATAAAATTCCAGGTTTGGGAATAGGAAAAAAAAAAGGTAAATTTAAAACAAGAAAAGACTTACATAAATTGCTTTTGGAAGCACATAAAATAATTTCTTATCTGGTCAAATCTTAAAGTTAATAGTGTCTGGCACACAGTGAGCACTTCATAGATGTTGACTGCTGTCAAAATTCTCATGAGCATAAGCTACTCCTATCTTACCATCTTAAAATACACCAAAAAGTTTTCATGCACATGATATTCTGCTACAAAATCTCCAAAGTAAGATGGACCCTTAAAGAGCTCAAAATTTTAACACAAAGAGCAAGCATATTATTAGATGCATCTGAAACAAGTGCTCACTTTAAGTAAGTACACACACTAAAGTTTTGGTAAGTGAAGTTAGAGGTAATGTAGAATATAAGTTCCTTGCAAGTAGGGGGCTTCCCCCCCCTCCATTTTGTCTTTGTATTCCTAGTACTTAGCAGAGTGTCTTGCACATAGTAGGTTGCAGGAATGGAATTAATTATATTTACTGGATTTTTATATTTAATCAGAGTGGAGTTAGAAGTAGTCTTTATTGGGGTCAACTAGGTGGCGAAGTGGATAAAGCACCAGCCCTGGATTTAGGAAGATTTGAGTTCAAATTTGGCCTCAGACACTTGACACTTACTAGCTATGTGACCCTGGGCAAGTCACTTAACCCTCATTGTCCCACAAAAACCCAAAAAACTAAAACAGAAGTCATCTTTGTTTCTTCCAATCAATTGTAAAATCTTCACAGCGAAATTTTAGGAACCAAGTAGGTTCCAAGAGATTGGAAAAAAGGGCTTATTCAAGTACAGAGAATAGGCTTGTAGGCAGGAATAAGATGGTCAAATAAAGAGAATAATGAAAATTTATCTTCTTGAGAAAACCCAATGAAAAGAGGGGAAAATAGAAAAGATTATAGTAAGATCTCCAGGACATCCTAATAAAGACCAGACATAACAAGTGAGGATTTTTAATGTGTTCTATTTTGAAACAGGAAGCCACAAAAAGGCATTAGGAAAGCTAAGCAGTGAGACAGCACTGTCAAAGTACTAAACAAAGGCTGATAACTTTGGCAGCAGCACTGAACAGTGACTTGAGAGAACAATCAGGGAATTCATCAAGCAGAAGAGGTTGCAAGAATCCAGAAATATGACAAGGGTTATTGTAGTCTTCTACAAGCCTCCTGGCAGTTTCTACTCTCTAGATCATTGCATACTTTTACTCAAAGACTAAGAGATCTTTTATATGTGACCTTCTTTCTCTTTTATTACTTATACCTAGCTGAATTCCAGACCAAATACTGATGTAATAAGTCAAGTGTTTTTGTTTCAGCTCATAGACTTCCCACTCCCCCTACCTCCTTAACTTTTGTTGGTAACCCATTTAGATGAACCTCCTAACTTTTCTTCAGCAAACATGTTCCTCCCAACATTGGGAGCTTCAAGACCATCCTAGGAAGCCTAACTGCTAATTAAGACAAACTCCTGGGGCAGCTAGGTGGCACAGTGGATAAAACACTGGCCCTGGATTCAGGAGGACCCGAGTTCAAATCCAGTCTCAGATACTAGACACTTACTAGCTGTGTGACCCTGGGGCAAGTCACCACATCGCCCCACCAAAAAAAAAAAAAAAAAAAAAAAAAGACAAACTCCTAACCATCAAATTCCTAGCTCTAGGCATTAAGATAACAATACACAATAGTAGCATATGTAAAATACCAACTCTGGGTTAGCTTGCCTAATCTTCCCAAGCAAATGATGAGTAACAAGAGGGAAAGAAATATGGCACGCATGTGCATGCTTAATGCCCTTAACATGCTGAAAGAATAATACAGTTATCATCCATCTGTTAGTACTTGTTAATGGGAGTTATAAGGAAAACTCTTGACTAAAAAAAAAGGGGGGGGGGTGTGGAAGAAAGTTAAAGACTATAAATACTCTATCAGAAAAGCACAAACTATGGAAGGCCCTATCAAGCCAGAAAAACTGAGTAAAAGTTTAACAGATTGTAAATCAAGGACCAGCTGAAGAAAGACCTATTAAGCTAAAAGCAAACAAACTAAAACCTTTCAATAAAACTCTAATAACAGTCAAGATAAACTAAAGACCAGTTCTGACCTAAAACAAGTTTAGTAACATTGCTAAGCTGTTTGGAGTTGTTAAATTTTTTGAGGGGGTGGGATTAGGGCAAAGAGGTTATGAGGAAGGGTGAGAATGGCTTTAATAACTCACGAAGGACATTTAGTAAGGCAAGGATGGGGGGGAAGGAAGGGGGAGAGGGAGATTGATTTCTTTTTTGGCAGTTAGGTAAAATCTATGGAGACCAAATAATTATAAAGTAATTCATAGGATAAAGTACATTGGAATACAAAGGAAAAGTTCTATTAAAACATAAGTTATCAAAAAAATTTTAAATAAGGTTACAAAACTAAGATTAAGAATGCTTATACTAAAGGGGCAACTAGGTGGCGTAGTGGATAGAGCACCAGCCCTGGAGTCAGGAGTACCTGAGTTCAAATCCAACCTCAGACACCTGACACTTACTAGCTGTGTGACCCTGGGCAAGTCACTTAACCCTCATTGCCCCTAAAAAGAACAAAAAAACAAAAAACAACAACAACAAAAAAGAAAGCTTATACTAATAAGGGATGAAAAGATTACAATCAGCATCTGTGCAGTAAGAGACCAACAGACTTTTTTAAGGGACTAGAGGAAAGCTGCATAATGCAAGACCATTCTTTTTCACATTCTTCCCTTTATATAGTGATCCTTCCTCTACCCATAAAAGTTAATCATTCCTAAACTGGTTACATTTTTGGGTATCAATATAGAAGCAATCATGATGTTGAATTTTTGCTTTTCATAATCATCACTTATTTATAAACTATACATAGCCTACTAGCCCTAATCACTAAATCTAAATGTGCACTTCTCAATTTCTGCAATGTGAATTTCAAACAATTCTATTCTTGTTTCTTAAATAAAGTATTCTGAAGAGATGCTTAGCTTCTCCTTAGCTATTGACTCTCCTCTTGGAAAGCTGCTTGTAGATGATTCCCGAAAGTACATGCCTGAAAGAGGATGCACTTAAGTTTTCATTTGTAATACGAAGAAACAATGAACAAAAGGGCCTAAGTGTGAAGGGTCTAGCAGACTACAGTGAATCTGGTTTGTCTAAAGGGAGGCTACTGATTGTTGGAAAACTGAAAACCTCACTGGTTCTGAGACTTATGCTTAACTGGCATGAGCCACCAGGTAAGCTGGGAATATTTCAGAAAAGAAATGTAGTACAAAAACATGTTAATGTCTAAATGGAGAAAGGGAACAAAATTGTTGTTCCGTTGTTTCACTTGTATCCAATTCTTTGTGACCCCATTTGGGGTTTTCTTGGCAAAGATAATGGAGTAGTTTGCCATTTCCTTCTCCAGCTCACTTTACAGATGAGAAAACTGAGGCCAACACGGTTAAGTGACTCACCCAGGGTTACATACCTAGTAAGTGTCTGAAGCCACATTTGAACTCAGGAAGATGAGATGAGTCTTCCTGCCTTCTATTCACTGCACTGCCTGGCTGCTCCAATAAAACAATAGATTAAATGGCCCAAAATAAATCCTATACATTTTTATCACAAAGAATATAACACAAAACCTAAGCAACAGAATATTTTAGTTCTGGCCTTTCTATGAGAATGATTTTGTTTGCTTATATTTATTGCAAACAAGGAATCATCTTCTAAATAGTATATGAAAGGTGTTCTTCTACTTTAAAAACTGTATAGAGTCCTGATTCTTGTACTTATGAGAAATCCCCAAATGAACTAATTCTATTAAAGCAGGTTGGTACATAAATGCTGACTATAAAAGGAAGACTATTTAAATACTGCAGACACAGCTAGAAGAACCTCAGAAAGGCCTCTACTAAGCAGTAATGGGGGGTTGGCGGGGAGAGAACTACAACCATCCCAGTGGTATGTAATCCACAGAGTAAGTTTAGCAGTTCATGGTAAAAGTTATAAAAATCTCTTCACACTGTATAACGTGTGACCTGCAACCTAAATCGGAGATGTGCTGGGTAAGAATAAGCATCCATTTTGTTTACTTATTTATTCTTCATGTTAAGGAAGAGCCTATCTTAAAGAAAAGCTCTGTCAGATATAAGGGCATTTTGTCCCCATAATTAACAGATAGCTTCTAAACAAAAATGCTAAATGGCCTAGCTCCTGTATTGGCCACCCCCTATCATGCAAGAAGTCTTTTCAAATACATTTATTTCTTTATTTAAAAAAAATACCTTAGTCATATGCATTTCATTTTTCTAGGTTAAAAACCATTATTCTGAGAAAGTATCCATATATCTGCACCAGAATGCTAAAAAGAGGGTCAGACCCCCCCCCCTTCCTAGACTAAATTATCTCTAAGGTCCCCTTTAAGCTCTCAATTTATGATCCTATGATCTGACAGAGACAAAACACTATCTTTCATGTGCAGGTCTAACAGTGTTATTATTATTCCCCAGTTCAAAAGTCTTCAGCAGCCCTCCCTTGCCTATGGAACAATTATTTTTTAACCTACTTAAAGACCCTTTGCAATTTAACACTCACCTTCCTTCCCAGTCTCATTTCATCTCTTCCCCTTGACATATAGTATGTTCCAACCACCTCATTCTGCCCTCTCCTGTGGATTCATCAATGCCTTGAACACACATGATTTTCATAGCTAAAGAAATACTACTTTCATCCAATACCTCACTCAGGGGCTACTTTTACACAAAGTCTTCATGGGTTTAAAGTCCAATCAATGCACAAATTTCTTACATCTTGTACAGACTTGCTTTTGCCCATATCACAATATACTCTGTTATATTTATACATAGTGTTTATTTCCCCCACTCCCAACCCAATGGACTAAACTCCTTTAAGTTGAAGCTAATATTTCTTCTTCTTCTTCTTTTAAATACATGGCACCTAAGCCCAGTGTCTATAAACTGCCACGAGTCTGTGATGTAAGTGATGTGGGTAATCCCTCCAACTGAGATGATCATTTTTTAACCACTTTCGTTGATCCTATGCCATGCTTGCTTCAAGTCCTCCTTTATGTTTGCCACAGGGAAATTCACCCACCATATGGGAAGGTGGCCCTTCCTTTAATTATTTTAACTTCAAGGGGTTACCAATGAAGCATCTGAGTGATTTCCATCAGTTATCCGTCATTCCTTCCATGGGATTGGTCCATCTCCTCTCGTAATCATACCTTTATTTGAATTAATAAATATTTATTAGGCGTCTACTCTATGTCAGGCACTGGACTTGGTGCTAGGAATACAAAAGGAGGTAAAGAGGGTTCCTGCCCTCAAGAATCTTACAATCTAATGGAAGAGACAGCATACAAATATATACAAAGCAAGATATATAATTGATAAACAGGAAATGATTAACAGAGAGAAGGCACTAGAATTAAGAGAAGTTGAGGAAAGATTCCAATATCTGACAACTTCTACAAACTTAAATGTTGGCTAAATTGAAAAACCGAAAGGATTTTTTAAAGTAGTAATTTTTTTAAAAAGTAGTAATTTAGCAATATTTCGTCATCCCAAATTTTTCTTCACCTTTTCTGTAAGCTACAAAAAATATTTTGTTAAAGTTAAATACAGCTGACTCTAAAAGTGTTCTTCCCCAAAATTCTACAAACTTGGCTTTTAGGCCATTTTTAATGGTACTATGCCAAAAAATATTTTATTCCAAGATTAGGTCAAAACAAGTAGAGATTAAGGGGGATAAAGGGAAGCCGCATGGCATGAGGGAAAAGAGCAATGAAATGAGAATCAAAACCAGAACCAGCCCAAGTACTAACTAGATGTGATCATCCTGGACAAATCACTTCGTTTTTCTGGGGCTCAGTTCTCTCATCTATAAAATAAAGGATTCAAACTACATACATGACTTAGAATCAGAGTCCTTTGTGGTTTTCAGGAAAAGATCTGAGAAGTCTCTCTAGTACAGGGGCTCAACTCTTTTTTTCTTTATTCTTTTTTTTTTTTCCATCATAGACCCGTATTTGACAGTCTGGTGAAGCTTATGGATACTTTTTCAGAATGTTTTTTAAATGCATAAAACAAAATACAAAGGACTACAAAGGAAACTACATTGGGTACAAAAATAAACTATTTAAAACATAAAGTTCACAGACTCCAGGTTAAGAACCTTCAGGAGTACCTGAGTTCAAATCCAGCCTCAGACACTTGAAACTTACTAGCTGTGAGACCCTGCGCAAGTCACCTAACCCTCATTGCCCCACCAAAAAAAAAAAAAAAAAAGGCAGCATACTTTGCCTTGAAAGTTCATCTTCTAATGACCCTAACTGCAAAGCAATTCCCATTTAAGAGATAATCTAAGTCCTTTTTGTTATGATTAGAAATGTCCTCCTCCTTTAATTCTGAGAGGAGAAGGGATTGTCAGCATTGTCTATATATTACACACATTTGCCTATATTACTAGTCAAATCACAGAGCCTGAAACATATTGTCTAGTATAATCACAGTCCATAAAGTTGATATTAGTCATGTTCCTAGCATATCAAGAGATTCCATAATAGAGTATTATTATTAGGGTTTCCGTATTCTTAGAATAAAAATATTTTCCAACTAGAAATGCCACAGTATCTCTAAGACTATGCTTCTCAATAATTAATTAGGAAGGGGCAGCTAGATATAGTACAGTAGACAGAAGAATGGTCCTGGAGTCAGGGGGACCTGAGTTCAAATTCAGCTTCAGACACTAGCTGTGTGACCCCTGCAAGACACTTAATCCCAATTGCCCCCCACCAAAAAAAAAATTTAAATAGGAAACAAAAAAAATATGCCATAATGTATTTAAGTACTGTCATTTCAAGCAATACTATATTACTAGTAGACTAAAGAAAGCAGTCTTATAAGTTAAACCTTACAATTATGAGAACTGCTTCTCTATTAATATATATATGTATATAACATGCATATCCTATATGACAAATATACTATATATCAGACAGATGATAGATAAATCTATATCCGTATTGACCTATAAGTTTGAATATTTGGACAAAATTACTCCCATCAGTCTCATTAGCACTATTATGCAACGTTCAAAGAACAATAATTTTCTTTAAAAACAAACAAAAAAACCACCTAAAACCTTTATACTGTATAAAGTGCTTTGCTAGTATTTAACTGTTCTTCATTGTTTGACCACATTGCTTATAATTATTCAAAAACTCATTCCTATTAGCACATATTTATTTTATACGAAACTTGAACACCAAATAAACAAATGTTTTCATACACATTGTAAAAGAGGAGAGGATTATATATAAGGCTGAGAGTCTGTATAATGTAGATATTCTTTGATACAAATTTATAACATTTTAGACCAATATTCTCCTAGAACACCACCTCTTATGCATAAGATTACATTGGTAGGGAATCCAAGGGAGGCCACCACTTAAAATGAATTACTGCAACCAGTTTAAATCAACTGTCAGCTATATTTCAGGTCCTACTGGGATACCTCTCCTCATATCACTTCAGCCATCAACTATTGATCTTTACTTCTATACAATCTTTACATTTTTCCCTAACTGTATACATTTCTTTTTCATCACTCAGTACTCTGAGAGCCACAGCCAGAAAAAAAAGGAATAAAAAAGTAAACCCTCTAGCAGAGAAACAGTGATAATAGGTGATAACTGATATAATTCAAGTTTGAGTTCTAAAATGGGATTTCATAGTAAAAATCCTTAAAAAATTTAAATCTTACTTTAATATTGCCTTTTGGAAATGACCAATGTATACATATACATTCTATATCATTGATTGTCATCACTATCCTGTGAGGGAAGATTAGAAATATTTCCATTTTGTGGGTGAGAAAATTGATTCTCAGAAAGATTAAGTGGCTTGGTTGTCCATGGTCACATTGCTATGAGGAATTTGAACTTAGGTCCTTCAACAACTCAATAGTCTTATACTACAGTATGATTTTCTCCTTTGATTTGTGGGTAAAATATCTAAAAGGTTTTATTAAAAGGCATTTTTCTACATTATCCTGGAAAAATCAGACGTCACACTAGCCAAGACAACCCCTAGTTCTTCTTCCTAAAGTAATCAGAATAAAAGCATGAAATGTGGCCCCTTTAAGCTCCCAGAAATGTCTTAAAGCATTCTTATTCTGTCTAAAAGGTTATATGAATCTAAAACTGACTGATAAGTGAGATGACTGTAGCTGCATTTCTACGTAATATTAGAATAGCTGGAAATTATTTTTAATAAGAAGAATTAAATTTGGTGTCTTCAAAGATAAAGCATGGGGCTGCTAATAAGATCTTGAATTTATTGTGACTACACAGAACACTAACATTTATACAATTCAAGCAGGAGACCCTAGTTTTTCATGTATACCTGGATTTTAATTAAAAGTTTTAAAAGTCTAGACAAATAAAATGACAGTTAATCACTGACATATCTATACTTCTAAAAATATATGAACATATCAGTGGCTATACCCAGGGGAGTCTCCATATATCAGCGGACTCTGGAATCTTCTGAATCAAGAGGTAAGATGCTCACTCAGGTCTGAATACTGTAAAACAGAATGCCAGTACATCAGGCTGACCATCTCATTTCTTCCACCAATCACTCAAAAATCAAGGAATAAAAGATAGTTAAGACACACATTCCAAAGGAAAATGTGACATTTCCAATGTAACATTCCAAAAGAAAATGACTATTTCCAGTAAGACAAATATCTAATAGAAGTGCTAAAAATCTGAAAAACTAAGTAGCCCTATGATTAAAGCCTGCTTAACAACCACATAAATGAAATTACTTTTTTTTGTTTTTTTTTTCAGGGCAATGAGGATTAAGTGATTTGCCCAGGGTCACACAGCTAGTAAGAATCAAGTGTCTGAGGCCGAATTTGAACTCAGGTCCTCCTGAATCCATGGCAGGTGCTTTATCCACTGTGTCACCTAGATGCCCCCATGAAATTACTTTTAAAGTAAGTTGTCTATATCTGTAAACCTAGAAGGGCCATCAACCAGACAGTTTCCATTACTTTACAGCTTTGCCATGGGTAGATTTCTCAGAAACTAGAAACAAACAAAACTTCGATTATTAGAACAAGAAAAAACAAAGGCCTTATCAATGGAGGTGACCTCTGAAGAAACTTGGATGGACCCTTCGGGCATAGCTGAGTATTTTCCTGGATGAGGAATACCACCTGATAGATCAAACTGCATAGCTACATAAACATATTTATCATTTAACTTTTGTAAGGCCTCTGATATTAGACACCAAAGAATACTACAAATCAAATGTAAAATAACATTCTATTATGTTATTTCCTAGGCTAAATACACAAGCATTTATTACAGACAGTCCTATAAATCACCCTGCAAAGGAATTTATCCCTAATAAACTAAAAGGGTCTAGAAGTAAATCTAGTTCAAAGAATCTTACATTTAACATTAAATTATTTGAGAAAATGGTAGCTTTTTTCAGCAGCTTTAGGACATTATTTGAATGTAATTTTTTTTTTGGAGAGTGTAAGAGAAAGGAATAAAGCCTGACTCTTGTTTAAGGCAAAAGATGACCAAACAATTCAGATTTTTAATCTTTCAACATGGGGTGTGAGAACAGCCAAAACATGTTTTACGGAAGTAAAGGAAGCTCAAGATAGCAGTGATCTGAATCACAGTCAGGCAGAAGAACAGGCAAAGGGGGCTCCACCTAGCTGCCCCTCAACATTTGTTTCCACAAGAAGGAATGTGAGAGGGGCAGGTAGGTGGCACAGTGGATAGAGCACCGGCCCTGGACTCAGGAAGACCTGAGTTCAAATCCAGCCTCAGACACTTGACACTAGCTGTGTGACACTGCGGCAAGTCACTTAACCCTCACTGCCCCAAGGGCGAATTAAAAAAAATAAAATAAAAAAACAGGCAAAAAGGATAAAGTACTTTTTAGAACCACATTACTATAACAGGTTTTCTCTTAATTATAATATAAATATAATATAGTACATATTCATAATATAGTATTGCTTGTCTTTGCATTGGAAGGGGAAGGGCTTGTGGAAGGGAGAGATTTGGAACTTAAATGTTAATTTAAAAAAGAACTACATTAGTGGCATTTAAAGTTGAGACTAAAGAACTGGCATCTACTGAAGTAAAGAGTCCCATGATGTCGAAGAGTCTTTCCTTTGCATTTCTTTTCATCTGTTTATACACAACTTTACAAGTCCCACTTTGAAACTCTTGGTTGTGTCAATGACTTTGACAGAAATTTCCAATACTGAATTCAAGGTAAGCAAGGCACTGTACTTCACCACAGGTATGTATAAGGTAAAATCTACACTGAGCATCCTGACCTATAAAATCTGAGGCAGGTGGAAGACTGGAGAAGAACAAAATACTACATAAACAAGAGTTACTATATTTAGTAATATAAAGATTCCAACTGGAAGGTACAATGATGGGAAGAATGTGTATTTAAGAGCTAAAAATAAGATCTAAAACAAAACCTATCTGCATTTTTAACAGGAAAAAAATTTAAGTGAAAATGCATTGGTCAACGAATATCAATGGAACTTTGTTCTGTTTACAAAACGCAATCTACAAAAAGACATATTTATATCTAATTTGTGCATTCCAATCATCCCATATGGTGGAAATTTTTTGTGTTATCATCCCACTTCTTATAGATGAAGAAATAGGCTCTGAGGAGACACTATATATATTGCTCATGGTTACAAGAGTTTTGAGTATGAAGAGTGTGGATTTGAACCCAGCTCTTCTGGATTCCAAGTCAAGTACTTTAGCCATTAGGAAAGCATCTCAGGGCAGCTAGGTGGCGCAGTGGATAGAGCACTGGCCCTGGAGTCAGGAGGACCTGAGTTCAGATCTGGCCTCAGACACTTGACACTTACTAGCTGAGTGACCTCGGGCAAGTCACTTAACCCCAATTGCCACACACACACACACACACACACACACACACACACACACACAAAACCCAAAACCAAAACCCGTCTCTCATCATTTTTGATCACTGAATGGAATGATGCATTAAATAAATGCATAAATATGGGGGCAGCTAGGTGGTGCAGTGGATAAAGCACCTGCCTTGGATTCAGGAGGACCTGGGTTCAAATCCAGCTTCAGACACTTGACACTTACTGTGTGACCCTGGGCAAGTCACTTAACCCTCACTGTCCCGCAGAATAAAATAAAATAAAATAAATGTGTGTAGTACTTAAACCAAGAAAATATGAATAGGGCCCATAAGTCAAAACTCTTACCACATCCCACATTAAATAAAGTCTTTGCAAATTCCTAAAATTTATTCTCTAATAAAATTAAGGTGGTTAGCATTCAAAAATGAAGATTCCAATCTAATCAGCCTCAGTTTGGAAATCTTTTTGGCAGTCTAGTAATAAAATCCAAATAATTTATATCACAGAGATATGAGCTAATACACATAAATGGAAACAAACTCAAAATAGTGTTTACTGAGTCCATAACCTCCAACATAAACAATTTGGAATCTGAAACTTGCTAGACGGAATAACCATAGGACCTCTAATAGGGCAGCTAGGTGCTGCAGTGGATACAGTGGGCCCGAAGACTTATTCATCCCAAGTTCAAATTTTGCTATGTGACTTGGCAAGTTACTGAACCCCGTTTGTCTCAGTTCCTCATCTGTAATATGCGCTAGAGAAGGAAATGGCAAACCATTCCAGTATCTCTCCCAAGGGGTCATGAAGAGTCAGACATGACCGAAACAACTATATAAAACCTCTTACTGCTTTCCCTGATAGTACCACCCCAATGAAACCCTAAAGAATTAGGTGGGAAGGCCCAGCAGGAACACTTCTCCCCTACCCCAGTTGTCCCTATCTAACCTTGGCAGTAGGCCCCAAGGAGCAGGTGCTATGAGGAAGCCCATCCCTTCAATCTTGTTGCCAACACTTTTTTTTTCTGCCCACCATCTTGTCTCTGCCCTCATTCCCCATTTCCCAAAGGTTTTTGACCAGGCCTCTTCAGCCTTATCCCAAGCATGCATGCTTGTTTGTAATAATGGATGTGCAGAGAATTATCAAATATAATCTTCCCTGTCAGATGGAGGTCCACTGGGCCTTACCACACGTGCACTAAAGATACCCTCAGACACTGATTTGACCTATCAAAATACCCTCAAAGTAGGTGAACCTGTAGGTGAACCACCCCCTATTATGTTGTCTCCCCTATTAAGAGCTCCTTCAGCACTTGATTTTTGTATATTTGTGTGTGTGTGTGTGTGTGTGTGTATGTATGTACACACACATAGAACTGTATATTTGTATCCCCAATGTATACTAATGCTTAAACACCTTTTCATTCAAAGAATTATATTGTCCTTTTACCTCTTTCTTCTTAGTCCCAAGAATGCCTTATTGTGACTATCTTCCTTTCAGTCAATTTTGTTTTCTGCATAAGTTCCTAGTTACAGCATATTCCCAGAACTCAAGAAGTTTAACTAAGACTGATTGAGAGAAAATTTATCAGACATCAGCTTGCTCTGAGAAACTCTATAGTGTTAGTTAATAATAACTAGCAGAATAGCTTGTGCTTCTCAGGTGAGAAAGGAGGCTGCCTTAAAATGGTGACCTAATTTAAGTTTAGAATTTAATAAATTAAAACATTTCTTGATCAGCATCTGAGACACAGTCCTTTCCTATAAATGACTGTTAGAGAACTGAAAAATTAAAAATCTCAAGATGACCATTACATGTTAGATTTTTTCTTTTTTTTCTTCTGAATAGAATTTTATTTTCCAAAATATATGTAAAAACAAAATTTTAACATCAATTTTTTAAAAACTTTGTGTTCCAATTTCTTTTCCCCCCTCCATTTCCACCCCCCACCCACAGGAACTCAATCAATTCAAAATAAGTTATATATGAGTAGTCATGGAAAAATTCCCATATTAGCTAGTTGTGAGAGAAAACAGTCAAAAAAACCAAAACTTCAGATTAAGAAATTGTCAAAGAGGAAATGAAAAAAAAATTTTTTTTAAAAATGTGTTTCCATCTGTTTTAAGATACTATCAGTTCTTTCTCTGCAGATGGGCTGCAATCTTCATAAGTCCCTCAGGGTTACATTGGATCATTGCCTTGCTGAAAACAACCACAAGCTTCCCAGTAGATCATCCCCCACTATTGCTGTTATTTTGTATACAGTACATTTCACTCTGCTTCATTCAGCTCATGTAGGTCTCTCCAGGTTTTCCCGATAGCATCCTGTTCATCACAACCTCTATATCAACCTTAATCTTGACAGAGAATCTTCTTCACAAAAACCCAGCAAAGTAGGTACCATACATTTTGCCATTATATTCAACCATCATAACAATTTCCCTCCATCCCACTCCCTTCCTATGACATTTACTCTATCTTCTTTTTACCTAATTCCTCCTCAGAGGTGCCTTACTTCTGACTATCCTCTCCCTCGCTCTGCACTCCCTTTTTTCATCCTTCCTTCATTGTCCTCTTCCCCTCCTATTTTCCTGCAGGGTTAAATAGATTGCTCCTCCCAACTGGGTATGAAAACTATTCCCTCCATGTCCCCACTCCAATGAGATCAGGGTCCCTGAGCTAATTCTGTGTTGTAAGTTTTTCTTCCTCCCTCCCTCCTCAACCCTCTCTATGAGATCAAGCAATTCAATATATCATACTGGTGCAGTCATGCAGAACATCTTCATCTTCCTTGAAAGTGTTTTGCTTTTTACTGCTCTCTCCCCCAATCTGCCCTTTTCTCCTTC